>NW_024533280.1:0-92907 GCF_016097555.1 Gigantopelta aegis
TAAAGGACTCTGTTGGGACTACTAAATACATGGATTTATTAACATTTAAGTATGTTGGTTTGCATTAACACTCTAAAGTCTTTAAATTAAAGACTTTAGAAGGTTTAGACTATTGAGTGAAGTTAATAAAGTAAACAGCTCAGTCTAAAGGACTCTATGGACTAACTAAATAAACTGTTATTAACAGTTTAGTAAGTTGGTTTGCATTAACACTCTAAAGTCTTTAAATTAAAGACTTTAGAAGGTTTAGACTATTGAGTGAAGTTAATAAAGTAAACAGCTTCAGTTTAAAGGACTCTATGGGACTAACTAAATAAACTGTTATTAACAGTTTAGTAAGTTGGTTTGCATTAACACTCTAAAGTCTTTAAATTAAAGACTTTAGAAGGTTTAGACTATTGAGTGAAGTTAATAAAGTAAACAGCTCAGTCTAAAGGACTCTATGGGACTAACTAAATAAACTGTTATTAACAGTTTAGTAAGTTGGTTTGCATTAACACTCTAAAGTGTTTAAATTAAAGACTTTAGAAGGTTTAGACTATTGAGTGAAGTTAATAAAGTAAACAGCTCAGTCTAAAGGACTCTATAGGGACTAACTAAATAAATGTTATTAACAGTTTAGTAAGTTGGGTTGCATTAACACTCTAAAGTCTTTAAATTAAAGACTTTAGAAGGTTTAGAATATTGTGAAGTTAATAAGTAAACAGCTCAGTTTAAAGGACTCTATGGGACTAACTAAATAAACTGTTATTAACAGTTTAGTAAGTTGGTTTGCATTAACACTCTAAAGTCTTTAAATTAAAGACTTTAGAAGGTTTAGACTATTGAGTGAAGTTAATAAAGTAAACAGCTCAGTCTAAAGGACTCTATGGGACTAACTAAATAAACTGTTATTAACAGTTTAGTAAGTTGGTTTGCATTAATTAAAGACTAAACAGCTTAGTCTAAAGGACTCTATGGGACTAACTAAATAAACTGTTATTAACAGTTTAGTAAGTTGTTTTTATTAACACTCTAAAGTTTAAATTATTGAGTTTGAAGTTAAGTTAATAAAGTAAACAGCTCAGTCTAAAGGACTCTATGGGACTAACTAAATAAAAACTGTTATTAACAGTTTAGTAAGTTGGTTTGCATTAACACTCTAAAGTCTTTAAATTAAAGACTTTAGAAGGTTTAGACTATTGAGTGAAGTTAATAAAGTAAACAGCTCAGTCTAAAGGACTCTATGGGACTAACTAAATAAACTGTTATTAACAGTTTAGTAAGTTTGTTTGCATTAACACTTAGAAGGTAAAGTCTTTAAATTAAAGACTTTAGAAGGTTTAGACTATTGAGTGAAGTTAATAAAGTAAACAGCTCTAAAGTCTTTAATTAAAAAGGACTCTATGGGACTAACTAAATAAACTGTTATTAACAGTTTAGTAAGTTGGTTTGCATTAACACTCTAAAGTCTTTAAATTAAAGACTTTAGAAGGTTTAGACTATTGAGTGAAGTTAATAAAGTAAACAGCTCAGTCTAAAGGACTCTATGGGACTAACTAAATAAACTGTTATTAACAGTTTAGTAAGTTGTTTGCATTAACACTCTAAAGTCTTTAAATTAAAGACTTTAGAAGGTTTAGACTATTGAGTGAAGTTAATAAAGTAAACAGCTCAGTCTAAAGGACTCTATGGGACTAACTAAATAAACTGTTATTAACAGTTTAGTAAGTTGTTTGCATTAACACTCTAAAGTCTTTAAATTAAAGACTTTAGAAGGTTTAGACTATTGAGTGAAGTTAATAAAGTAAACAGCTCAGTCTAAAGGACTCTATGGGACTAACTAAATAAACTGTTATTAACAGTTTAGTAAGTTGGTTTGCATTAACACTCTAAAGTCTTTAAATTAAAGACTTTAGAAGGTTTAGACTATTGAGTGAAGTTAATAAAGTAAACAGCTCAGTCTAAAGGACTCTATGGGACTAACTAAATAAACTTAACAGTTTAGTAGTTGGTTTGCATTAACACTCTAAAGTCTTTAAATTAAAGACTTTAGAAGGTTTAGACTATTGAGTGAAGTTAATAAAGTAAACAGCTCAGTCTAAAGGACTCTATGGGACTAACTAAATAAACTGTTATTAACAGTTTAGTAAGTTGGTTTGCATTAACACTCTAAAGTCTTTAAATTAAAGACTTTAGAAGGTTTAGACTATTGAGTGAAGTTAATAAAGTAAACAGCTCAGTCTAAAGGACTCTATGGGACTAACTAAATAAACTGTTATTAACAGTTTAGTAAGTTGGTTTGCATTAACACTCTAAAGTCTTTAAATTAAAGACTTTAGAAGGTTTAGACTATTGAGTGAAGTTAATAAAGTAAACAGCTCAGTCTAAAGGACTCTATGGGACTAACTAAATAAACTGTTATTAACAGTTTAGTAAGTTGGTTTGCATTAACACTCTAAAGTCTTTAAATTAAAGACTTTAGAAGGTTTAGACTATTGAGTGAAGTTAATAAAGTAAACAGCTCAGTCTAAAGGACTCTATGGGACTAACTAAATAAACTGTTATTAACAGTTTAGTAAGTTGGTTTGCATTAACACTCTAAAGTCTTTAAATTAAAGACTTTAGAAGGTTTAGACTATTGAGTGAAGTTAATAAAGTAAACAGCTCAGTCTAAAGGACTCTATGGGACTAACTAAATAAACTGTTATTAACAGTTTAGTAAGTTGTTTGCATTAACACTCTAAAGTCTTTAAATTAAAGACTTTAGAAGGTTTAGACTATTGAGTGAAGTTAATAAAGTAAACAGCTCAGTCTAAAGGACTCTATGGGACTAACTAAATAAACTGTTATTAACAGTTTAGTATGTTGGTTTGCATTAACACTCTAAAGTCTTTAAATTAAAGACTTTAGAAGGTTTAGACTATTGAGTGAAGTTAATAAAGTAAACAGCTCAGTCTAAAGGACTCTATGGGACTAACTAAATAAACTGTTATTAACAGTTTAGTAAGTTGGTTTGCATTAACACTCTAAAGTCTTTAAATTAAAGACTTTAGAAGGTTTAGACTATTGAGTGAAGTTAATAAAGTAAACAGCTCAGTCTAAAGGACTCTATGGGACTAACTAAATAAACTGTTATTAACAGTTTAGTAAGTTGGTTTGCATTAACACTCTAAAGTCTTTAAATTAAAGACTTTAGAAGGTTTAGACTATTGAGTGAAGTTAATAAAGTAAACAGCTCAGTCTAAAGGACTCTATGGGACTAACTAAATAAACTGTTATTAACAGTTTAGTAAGTTGGTTTGCATTAACACTCTAAAGTCTTTAAATTAAAGACTTTAGAAGGTTTAGACTATTGAGTGAAGTTAATAAAGTAAACAGCTCAGTCTAAAGGACTCTATGGGACTAACTAAATAAACTGTTATTAACAGTTTAGTAAGTTGGTTTGCATTAACACTCTAAAGTCTTTAAATTAAAGACTTTAGAAGGTTTAGACTATTGAGTGAAGTTAATAAAGTAAACAGCTCAGTCTAAAGGACTCTATGGGACTAACTAAATAAACTGTTATTAACAGTTTAGTAAGTTGGTTTGCATTAACACTCTAAAGTCTTTAAATTAAAGACTTTAGAAGGTTTAGACTATTGAGTGAAGTTAATAAAGTAAACAGCTCAGTCTAAAGGACTCTATGGGACTAACTAAATAAACTGTTATTAACAGTTTAGTAAGTTGGTTTGCATTAACACTCTAAAGTCTTTAAATTAAAGACTTTAGAAGGTTTAGACTATTGAGTGAAGTTAATAAAGTAAACAGCTCAGTCTAAAGGACTCTATGGGACTAACTAAATAAACTGTTATTAACAGTTTAGTAAGTTGGTTTGCATTAACACTCTAAAGTCTTTAAATTAAAGACTTTAGAAGGTTTAGACTATTGAGTGAAGTTAATAAAGTAAACAGCTCAGTCTAAAGGACTCTATGGGACTAACTAAATAAACTGTTATTAACAGTTTAGTAAGTTGGTTTGCATTAACACTCTAAAGTCTTTAAATTAAAGACTTTAGAAGGTTTAGACTATTGAGTGAAGTTAATAAAGTAAACAGCTCAGTCTAAAGGACTCTATGGGACTAACTAAATAAACTGTTATTAACAGTTTAGTAAGTTGGTTTGCATTAACACTCTAAAGTCTTTAAATTAAAGACTTTAGAAGGTTTAGACTATTGAGTGAAGTTAATAAAGTAAACAGCTCAGTCTAAAGGACTCTATGGGACTAACTAAATAAACTGTTATTAACAGTTTAGTAAGTTGGTTTGCATTAACACTCTAAAGTCTTTAAATTAAAGACTTTAGAAGGTTTAGACTATTGAGTGAAGTTAATAAAGTAAACAGCTCAGTCTAAAGGACTCTATGGGACTAACTAAATAAACTGTTATTAACAGTTTAGTAAGTTGGTTTGCATTAACACTCTAAAGTCTTTAAATTAAAGACTTTAGAAGGTTTAGACTATTGAGTGAAGTTAATAAAGTAAACAGCTCAGTCTAAAGGACTCTATGGGACTAACTAAATAAACTGTTATTAACAGTTTAGTAAGTTGGTTTGCATTAACACTCTAAAGTCTTTAAATTAAAGACTTTAGAAGGTTTAGACTATTGAGTGAAGTTAATAAAGTAAACAGCTCAGTCTAAAGGACTCTATGGGACTAACTAAATAAACTGTTATTAACAGTTTAGTAAGTGGTTTGCATTAACACTCTAAAGTCTTTAAATTAAAGACTTTAGAAGGTTTAGACTATTGAGTGAAGTTAATAAAGTAAACAGCTCAGTCTAAAGGACTCTATGGGACTAACTAAATAAACTGTTATTAACAGTTTAGTAAGTTGGTTTGCATTAACACTCTAAAGTCTTTAAATTAAAGACTTTAGAAGGTTTAGACTATTGAGTGAAGTTAATAAAGTAAACAGCTCAGTCTAAAGGACTCTATGGGACTAACTAAATAAACTGTTATTAACAGTTTAGTAAGTTGGTTTGCATTAACACTCTAAAGTCTTTAAATTAAAGACTTTAGAAGGTTTAGACTATTGAGTGAAGTTAATAAAGTAAACAGCTCAGTCTAAAGGACTCTATGGGACTAACTAAATAAACTGTTATTAACAGTTTAGTAAGTTGGTTTGCATTAACACTCTAAAGTCTTTAAATTAAAGACTTTAGAAGGTTTAGACTATTGAGTGAAGTTAATAAAGTAAACAGCTCAGTCTAAAGGACTCTATGGGACTAACTAAATAAACTGTTATTAACAGTTTAGTAAGTTGGTTTGCATTAACACTCTAAAGTCTTTAAATTAAAGACTTTAGAAGGTTTAGACTATTGAGTGAAGTTAATAAAGTAAACAGCTCAGTCTAAAGGACTCTATGGGACTAACTAAATAAACTGTTATTAACAGTTTAGTAAGTTGGTTTGCATTAACACTCTAAAGTCTTTAAATTAAAGACTTTAGAAGGTTTAGACTATTGAGTGAAGTTAATAAAGTAAACAGCTCAGTCTAAAGGACTCTATGGGACTAACTAAATAAACTGTTATTAACAGTTTAGTAAGTTGGTTTGCATTAACACTCTAAAGTCTTTAAATTAAAGACTTTAGAAGGTTTAGACTATTGAGTGAAGTTAATAAAGTAAACAGCTCAGTCTAAAGGACTCTATGGGACTAACTAAATAAACTGTTATTAACAGTTTAGTAAGTTGGTTTGCATTAACACTCTAAAGTCTTTAAATTAAAGACTTTAGAAGGTTTAGACTATTGAGTGAAGTTAATAAAGTAAACAGCTCAGTCTAAAGGACTCTATGGGACTAACTAAATAAACTGTTATTAACAGTTTAGTAAGTTGGTTTGCATTAACACTCTAAAGTCTTTAAATTAAAGACTTTAGAAGGTTTAGACTATTGAGTGAAGTTAATAAAGTAAACAGCTCAGTCTAAAGGACTCTATGGGACTAACTAAATAAACTGTTATTAACAGTTTAGTAAGTTGGTTTGCATTAACACTCTAAAGTCTTTAAATTAAAGACTTTAGAAGGTTTAGACTATTGAGTGAAGTTAATAAAGTAAACAGCTCAGTCTAAAGGACTCTATGGGACTAACTAAATAAACTGTTATTAACAGTTTAGTAAGTTGGTTTGCATTAACACTCTAAAGTCTTTAAATTAAAGACTTTAGAAGGTTTAGACTATTGAGTGAAGTTAATAAAGTAAACAGCTCAGTCTAAAGGACTCTATGGGACTAACTAAATAAACTGTTATTAACAGTTTAGTAAGTTGGTTTGCATTAACACTCTAAAGTCTTTAAATTAAAGACTTTAGAAGGTTTAGACTATTGAGTGAAGTTAATAAAGTAAACAGCTCAGTCTAAAGGACTCTATGGGACTAACTAAATAAACTGTTATTAACAGTTTAGTAAGTTGGTTTGCATTAACACTCTAAAGTCTTTAAATTAAAGACTTTAGAAGGTTTAGACTATTGAGTGAAGTTAATAAAGTAAACAGCTCAGTCTAAAGGACTCTATGGGACTAACTAAATAAACTGTTATTAACAGTTTAGTAAGTTGGTTTGCATTAACACTCTAAAGTCTTTAAATTAAAGACTTTAGAAGGTTTAGACTATTGAGTGAAGTTAATAAAGTAAACAGCTCAGTCTAAAGGACTCTATGGGACTAACTAAATAAACTGTTATTAACAGTTTAGTAAGTTGGTTTGCATTAACACTCTAAAGTCTTTAAATTAAAGACTTTAGAAGGTTTAGACTATTGAGTGAAGTTAATAAAGTAAACAGCTCAGTCTAAAGGACTCTATGGGACTAACTAAATAAACTGTTATTAACAGTTTAGTAAGTTGGTTTGCATTAACACTCTAAAGTCTTTAAATTAAAGACTTTAGAAGGTTTAGACTATTGAGTGAAGTTAATAAAGTAAACAGCTCAGTTTAAAGGACTCTATGGGACTAACTAAATAAACTGTTATTAACAGTTTAGTAAGTTGGTTTGCATTAACACTCTAAAGTCTTTAAATTAAAGACTTTAGAAGGTTTAGACTATTGAGTGAAGTTAATAAAGTAAACAGCTCAGTCTAAAGGACTCTATGGGACTAACTAAATAAACTGTTATTAACAGTTTAGTAAGTTGGTTTGCATTAACACTCTAAAGTCTTTAAATTAAAGACTTTAGAAGGTTTAGACTATTGAGTGAAGTTAATAAAGTAAACAGCTCAGTCTAAAGGACTCTATGGGACTAACTAAATAAACTGTTATTAACAGTTTAGTAAGTTGGTTTGCATTAACACTCTAAAGTCTTTAAATTAAAGACTTTAGAAGGTTTAGACTATTGAGTGAAGTTAATAAAGTAAACAGCTCAGTCTAAAGGACTCTATGGGACTAACTAAATAAACTGTTATTAACAGTTTAGTAAGTTGGTTTGCATTAACACTCTAAAGTCTTTAAATTAAAGACTTTAGAAGGTTTAGACTATTGAGTGAAGTTAATAAAGTAAACAGCTCAGTCTAAAGGACTCTATGGGACTAACTAAATAAACTGTTATTAACAGTTTAGTAAGTTGGTTTGCATTAACACTCTAAAGTCTTTAAATTAAAGACTTTAGAAGGTTTAGACTATTGAGTGAAGTTAATAAAGTAAACAGCTCAGTCTAAAGGACTCTATGGGACTAACTAAATAAACTGTTATTAACAGTTTAGTAAGTTGGTTTGCATTAACACTCTAAAGTCTTTAAATTAAAGACTTTAGAAGGTTTAGACTATTGAGTGAAGTTAATAAAGTAAACAGCTCAGTCTAAAGGACTCTATGGGACTAACTAAATAAACTGTTATTAACAGTTTAGTAAGTTGGTTTGCATTAACACTCTAAAGTCTTTAAATTAAAGACTTTAGAAGGTTTAGACTATTGAGTGAAGTTAATAAAGTAAACAGCTCAGTCTAAAGGACTCTATGGGACTAACTAAATAAACTGTTATTAACAGTTTAGTAAGTTGGTTTGCATTAACACTCTAAAGTCTTTAAATTAAAGACTTTAGAAGGTTTAGACTATTGAGTGAAGTTAATAAAGTAAACAGCTCAGTCTAAAGGACTCTATGGGACTAACTAAATAAACTGTTATTAACAGTTTAGTAAGTTGGTTTGCATTAACACTCTAAAGTCTTTAAATTAAAGACTTTAGAAGGTTTAGACTATTGAGTGAAGTTAATAAAGTAAACAGCTCAGTCTAAAGGACTCTATGGGACTAACTAAATAAACTGTTATTAACAGTTTAGTATGTTGGTTTGCATTAACACTCTAAAGTCTTTAAATTAAAGACTTTAGAAGGTTTAGACTATTGAGTGAAGTTAATAAAGTAAACAGCTCAGTCTAAAGGACTCTATGGGACTAACTAAATAAACTGTTATTAACAGTTTAGTAAGTTGGTTTGCATTAACACTCTAAAGTCTTTAAATTAAAGACTTTAGAAGGTTTAGACTATTGAGTGAAGTTAATAAAGTAAACAGCTCAGTCTAAAGGACTCTATGGGACTAACTAAATAAACTGTTATTAACAGTTTAGTAAGTTGGTTTGCATTAACACTCTAAAGTCTTTAAATTAAAGACTTTAGAAGGTTTAGACTATTGAGTGAAGTTAATAAAGTAAACAGCTCAGTCTAAAGGACTCTATGGGACTAACTAAATAAACTGTTATTAACAGTTTAGTAAGTTGGTTTGCATTAACACTCTAAAGTCTTTAAATTAAAGACTTTAGAAGGTTTAGACTATTGAGTGAAGTTAATAAAGTAAACAGCTCAGTCTAAAGGACTCTATGGGACTAACTAAATAAACTGTTATTAACAGTTTAGTAAGTTGGTTTGCATTAACACTCTAAAGTCTTTAAATTAAAGACTTTAGAAGGTTTAGACTATTGAGTGAAGTTAATAAAGTAAACAGCTCAGTCTAAAGGACTCTATGGGACTAACTAAATAAACTGTTATTAACAGTTTAGTAAGTTGGTTTGCATTAACACTCTAAAGTCTTTAAATTAAAGACTTTAGAAGGTTTAGACTATTGAGTGAAGTTAATAAAGTAAACAGCTCAGTCTAAAGGACTCTATGGGACTAACTAAATAAACTGTTATTAACAGTTTAGTAAGTTGGTTTGCATTAACACTCTAAAGTCTTTAAATTAAAGACTTTAGAAGTTTAGACTATTGAGTGAAGTTAATAAAGTAAACAGCTCAGTCTAAAGGACTCTATGGGACTAACTAAATAAACTGTTATTAACAGTTTAGTAAGTTGGTTTGCATTAACACTCTAAAGTCTTTAAATTAAAGACTTTAGAAGGTTTAGACTATTGAGTGAAGTTAATAAAGTAAACAGCTCAGTCTAAAGGACTCTATGGGACTAACTAAATAAACTGTTATTAACAGTTTAGTAAGTTGGTTTGCATTAACACTCTAAAGTCTTTAAATTAAAGACTTTAGAAGGTTTAGACTATTGAGTGAAGTTAATAAAGTAAACAGCTCAGTCTAAAGGACTCTATGGGACTAACTAAATAAACTGTTATTAACAGTTTAGTAAGTTGGTTTGCATTAACACTCTAAAGTCTTTAAATTAAAGACTTTAGAAGGTTTAGACTATTGAGTGAAGTTAATAAAGTAAACAGCTCAGTCTAAAGGACTCTATGGGACTAACTAAATAAACTGTTATTAACAGTTTAGTAAGTTGGTTTGCATTAACACTCTAAAGTCTTTAAATTAAAGACTTTAGAAGGTTTAGACTATTGAGTGAAGTTAATAAAGTAAACAGCTCAGTCTAAAGGACTCTATGGGACTAACTAAATAAACTGTTATTAACAGTTTAGTAAGTTGGTTTGCATTAACACTCTAAAGTCTTTAAATTAAAGACTTTAGAAGGTTTAGACTATTGAGTGAAGTTAATAAAGTAAACAGCTCAGTCTAAAGGACTCTATGGGACTAACTAAATAAACTGTTATTAACAGTTTAGTAAGTTGGTTTGCATTAACACTCTAAAGTCTTTAAATTAAAGACTTTAGAAGGTTTAGACTATTGAGTGAAGTTAATAAAGTAAACAGCTCAGTCTAAAGGACTCTATGGGACTAACTAAATAAACTGTTATTAACAGTTTAGTAAGTTGGTTTGCATTAACACTCTAAAGTCTTTAAATTAAAGACTTTAGAAGGTTTAGACTATTGAGTGAAGTTAATAAAGTAAACAGCTCAGTTTAAAGGACTCTATGGGACTAACTAAATAAACTGTTATTAACAGTTTAGTAAGTTGGTTTGCATTAACACTCTAAAGTCTTTAAATTAAAGACTTTAGAAGGTTTAGACTATTGAGTGAAGTTAATAAAGTAAACAGCTCAGTCTAAAGGACTCTATGGGACTAACTAAATAAACTGTTATTAACAGTTTAGTAAGTTGGTTTGCATTAACACTCTAAAGTCTTTAAATTAAAGACTTTAGAAGGTTTAGACTATTGAGTGAAGTTAATAAAGTAAACAGCTCAGTCTAAAGGACTCTATGGGACTAACTAAATAAACTGTTATTAACAGTTTAGTAAGTTGGTTTGCATTAACACTCTAAAGTCTTTAAATTAAAGACTTTAGAAGGTTTAGACTATTGAGTGAAGTTAATAAAGTAAACAGCTCAGTCTAAAGGACTCTATGGGACTAACTAAATAAACTGTTATTAACAGTTTAGTAAGTTGGTTTGCATTAACACTCTAAAGTCTTTAAATTAAAGACTTTAGAAGGTTTAGACTATTGAGTGAAGTTAATAAAGTAAACAGCTCAGTCTAAAGGACTCTATGGGACTAACTAAATAAACTGTTATTAACAGTTTAGTAAGTTGGTTTGCATTAACACTCTAAAGTCTTTAAATTAAAGACTTTAGAAGGTTTAGACTATTGAGTGAAGTTAATAAAGTAAACAGCTCAGTCTAAAGGACTCTATGGGACTAACTAAATAACTGTTATTAACAGTTTAGTAAGTTGGTTTGCATTAACACTCTAAAGTCTTTAAATTAAAGACTTTAGAAGGTTTAGACTATTGAGTGAAGTTAATAAAGTAAACAGCTCAGTCTAAAGGACTCTATGGGACTAACTAAATAAACTGTTATTAACAGTTTAGTAAGTTGGTTTGCATTAACACTCTAAAGTCTTTAAATTAAAGACTTTAGAAGGTTTAGACTATTGAGTGAAGTTTATAAAGTAAACAGCTCAGTCTAAAGGACTCTATGGGACTAACTAAATAAACTGTTATTAACAGTTTAGTAAGTTGGTTTGCATTAACACTCTAAAGTCTTTAAATTAAAGACTTTAGAAGGTTTAGACTATTGAGTGAAGTTAATAAAGTAAACAGCTCAGTCTAAAGGACTCTATGGGACTAACTAAATAAACTGTTATTAACAGTTTAGTAAGTTGGTTTGCATTAACACTCTAAAGTCTTTAAATTAAAGACTTTAGAAGGTTTAGACTATTGAGTGAAGTTAATAAAGTAAACAGCTCAGTCTAAAGGACTCTATGGGACTAACTAAATAAACTGTTATTAACAGTTTAGTAAGTTGGTTTGCATTAACACTCTAAAGTCTTTAAATTAAAGACTTTAGAAGGTTTAGACTATTGAGTGAAGTTAATAAAGTAAACAGCTCAGTCTAAAGGACTCTATGGGACTAACTAAATAAACTGTTATTAACAGTTTAGTAAGTTGGTTTGCATTAACACTCTAAAGTCTTTAAATTAAAGACTTTAGAAGGTTTAGACTATTGAGTGAAGTTAATAAAGTAAACAGCTCAGTCTAAAGGACTCTATGGGACTAACTAAATAAACTGTTATTAACAGTTTAGTAAGTTGGTTTGCATTAACACTCTAAAGTCTTTAAATTAAAGACTTTAGAAAGTTTAGACTATTGAGTGAAGTTAATAAAGTAAACAGCTCAGTCTAAAGGACTCTATGGGACTAACTAAATAAACTGTTATTAACAGTTTAGTAAGTTGGTTTGCATTAACACTCTAAAGTCTTTAAATTAAAGACTTTAGAAGGTTTAGACTATTGAGTGAAGTTAATAAAGTAAACAGCTCAGTCTAAAGGACTCTATGGACTAACTAAATAAACTGTTATTAACAGTTTAGTAAGTTGGTTTGCATTAACACTCTAAAGTCTTTAAATTAAAGACTTTAGAAGGTTTAGACTATTGAGTGAAGTTAATAAAGTAAACAGCTCAGTCTAAAGGACTCTATGGGACTAACTAAATAAACTGTTATTAACAGTTTAGTATGTTGGTTTGCATTAACACTCTAAAGTCTTTAAATTAAAGACTTTAGAAGGTTTAGACTATTGAGTGAAGTTTATGAAGTAAACAGCTCAGTCTAAAGGACTCTATGGGACTAACTAAATAAACTGCTATTAACAGTTCAGTAAGTTGGTTTGCATTAACACTCTAAAGTCTTTAAATTAAAGACTTTAGAAGGTTTAGACTATTGAGTGAAGTTTATAAAGTAAACAGCTCAGTCTAAAGGACTCTATGGGACAAACTAAATAAACTGTTATTAACAGTTTAGTAAGTTGGTTTGCATTAACACTCTAAGGTCTTTAAATTAAAGACTTTAGAAGGTTTAGACTATTGAGTGAATTTTATAAAGTAAACAGCTCAGTCTAAAGGACTCTATGGGACTAACTAAATAAACTGTTATTAACAGTTTAGTAAGTTGGTTTGCATTAACACTCTAAAGTCTTTAAATTAAAGACTTTAGAAGGTTTAGACTATTGAATGAAGTTAATAAAGTAAACAGCTCAGTCTAAAGGACTCTATGGGACTAACTAAATAAACTGTTATTAACAGTTTAGTAAGTTGGTTTGCATTAACACTCTAAAGTCTTTAAATTAAAGACTTTAGAAGGTTTAGACTATTGAGTGAAGTTTATAAAGTAAACAGCTCAGTCTAAAGGACTCTATGGGACTAACTAAATAAACTGTTATTAACAGTTTAGTAAGTTGGTTTGCATTAACACTCTAAAGTCTTTAAATTAAAGACTTTAGAAGGTTTAGACTATTGAGTGAAGTTTATAAAGTAAACAGCTCAGTCTAAAGGACTCTATGGGACTAACTAAATAAACTCCTATTAACAGTTTAGTAAGTTGGTTTGCATTAACACTCTAAAGTCTTTAAATTAAAGACTTTAGAAGGTTTAGACTATTGAGTGAAGTTTATAAAGTAAACAGCTCAGTCTAAAGGACTCTATGGGACTAACTAAATAAACTGTTATTAAAAGTTTAGTAAGTTAGTTTGCATTAACACTCTAAAGTCTTTAAATTAAAGACTTTAGAAGGTTTAGACTATTGAGTAAAGTTTATAAAGTAAACAGCTCAGTCTAAAGGACTCTATGGGACTAAGTAAATAAACTCCTATTAACAGTTTAGTAAGTTGGTTTGCATTAACACTCTAAAGTCTTTGATTTAAAGACTTTAGAAGGTTTAGACTATTGAGTGAAGTTTATAAAGTGAAAAGCTCAGTCTAAAGGACTCTATGAAACTAAGTAAATAAACTGCTGTTAACAGTTTAGTCAGTTGGTTTGCATTAACACTCTAAAGTCTTTAAATTAAAGACTTTAGAAGGTTTAGACTATAGAGTGAAGTTTATAAAGTAAACAGCTCAGTCTAAAGGACTCTATGGGACTAACTAAATAAACTGCTATTAACAGTTTAGTAAGTTGGTTTGCATTAAGACTCTAAAGTCTTTAATTTAAAGACTTTAGAATGTTTAGACTATTGATTAATGTTTATAAAGTAAACTGCTCAGTCTAAAGGACTCTATGGGTCTTCCTAAGTAAACTGCTATTAACAATTTAGTAAGTTAGTTTGCATTAACACTCTAAAGTCTTTAATTAAAAGACTTTAGAAGGTTTAGACTATTGAGTAAATGTTATAAAGTAAACTGCTCATTCTAAAGGACTCTATGGGACGAAAGAAATGAACTGCTATTAACAGTTTAGTAAGTTGGTTTGCATTAACACTCTAAAGTCTTTAAATTGAAGAGTTTTAAAAGGTTTAGACTATTGAGTGAAGTTTATAAAGTAAACTGATAGGTCTAAAGGACTCTAAGGGACTAACTAAATAAACTGCTATTAACAGTTTAGTAAGTTGGTTTGCATTAACACTCTAAAGTCTTTAAATTAAAGAGTTTAGAAGGTTTTGACTATTGAGTGAAGTAAACAGCTCGGTGTAAACGACTCTATTGGACTAACTAAATAAACTACTATTAACATTTTTGTAAGTTAGTTTGCGATAACACTCTAAAGTCTTTAATTTAAAGACTTTAGAAGGTTTAGACTATTGAGTAAAGTTTATAAAGTAAACTGCTCAGTCTAAAGGACTCTATGGGACTAAAGAAATAAACTGCTATTAACAGTTCAGTAAGTTGGGTTGCATTAACACTCTAAAGTCTTTAAATTAAAGACTTTAGAAGGTTTAGACTATTGAGTGAAGTTTATAAAGCAAACTGCTCAGTCTAAAGGACTCTATGGGACTAACTAAATAAACTGTTATTAACAGTTTAGTAAGTTGGTTTGCAGCAACACTCTAAAGTCTTTAATTTAAAGACTTTAGAAGGTTTAGACTAATGAGTGAAATTTGTAAAGTAAACTGCTCAGTCTAAAGGACTTAATGGCACTAACTAAATAAAATCGTATTAACAGTATAATAAGTTTGTTTGCATTAACGCTCTAAAGTCTTTAATTTAAAGACTTTAGAGGGTTTAAACTATTGAGTGAATTTTAAAAAGTAAACGGCTCAGTCTAAAGGACTCTATGCGAGTAACTAAATAAACTGCTATTAACAGTTTAGTAAGTTGGTTTGCATTAACACTCTAAAGTCTTTAATTAAAGACTTTAGAAGGTTTAGACTATTGAGTGAAGTTTATAAAGTAAACTGATAGGTCTAAAGGACTCTATGGGACTAACTAACTAAACTGCTATTAACAGTTTAGTAAGTTGTTTTGCATTAAAACTCTAAAGTCTTTAATTAGAGACTTTAGAAGGTTTAGACTATTGAGTGAAGTTTATAAAGTAAACTGCTCAGTCTAAAGGACTCTATGGGACTAACGAAATAGACAGCTATTAACAGTTTAGTAAGTTGGTTTGCATTAAAACTCTAAAGACTTTAATTTAAAGACTTTAGAAGGTTTAGACTATTGAGTGAATTTTACAAAGTAAACTGGTCAGTATAAAGGTCTCTATGGGACTAACTAAATAAACTGCTATTAACAGTTTAGTAAGTTGGTTTGCATTAACACTCTAAAGTCTTTAATTTAAAGACTTTAGAAGGTTTAGACTATTGAGTGAAGTTTATAAAGTAAAAAGATCAGTCTAAAGGACTCTATGAAACTAAGTAAATAAACTGCTGTTAACAGTTTAGTAAGTTGGTTTGCATTAACACTCTAAAGTCTTAAATATAAGGACTTTAGAAGGTTTAGACTGTTGAGTAAAGTTTATAAAGTAAACTGCTCATTCTAAAGGACTCTATGGGACTAACTAAATAAACTGCTATTAACAGTTTAGTAATTTGGTTTGCATTAACACTCTAAAGTCTTTAATTTGAAGACTTCAGATGGTTTAGACTTTTGAGTAAAAGTTATAAAGTAAACTGCTCATTCTAAAGGACAATATGGGACTAAACAAATAAACTGCTATTAACAGTTCAGTAAGTTTGTTTGCATTAACACTCTAAAGTCTTTAAATTGAAGAGTTTAGAAGGTTTAGACTATTGAGTGAAGTTTATAAAGTAAACTGATAGGTCTAAAGGATCTATGGCACTAACTAAATAAACTGCTATTAACAGTTTAGTAAGTTGGTTTGCATTAACACTCTGAAGTCTTTAAATTAAAGAGTTTAGAAGGTTTAGACTATTGAGTGAAGTTTATAATGTAAACAGCTCGGTCTAAGTGACTCTATTGGACTAACTAAATAAAATATTATTAACAGTTTTGTAAGTTAGTTTGCGATAACACTCTAAAGTGTTTAATTTAAAGACTTTAGAAGGTTTAGACTATTGAGTAAAGTTTATAAAGTAAACTGCTTACTCTAAAGGACTCTACGGGACTAAAGAAATAAACTGCTATTAACAGTTTAGTAAGTTGGGTTGCATTAACACTCTAAAGTCTTTAATTTAAAGACTTTAGAAGGTTTAGACTATTGAGTGAAGTTTATAAAGCAAACTGCTCAGTCTAAAGGACTCTATGGGACTAACTAAATAAAGTGCTATTAACAGTTTAGTAAGTTGGTGTGCATTAACACTCTAAAGTCTTTAATTTAAAGACTTTAGAAGCCTTAGACTATATAAGAGAAATTTGTAAAGTAAACTGCTCAGTCTAAAGGACTTAATGGCACTAATTAAATAAAATCGTATTAACAGTATAATAAGTTTGTTTGTATTAACGCTCTAATGTCTTTAATTTAAAGACTTCAGAGGGTTTAGACTATTGAGTGAATTTTAAAAAGTAAACTGCTCATTCTAAAGGATTCTATGGGACTAACTAAATAAACTGCTATTAACAGTTTAGTAAGTTGGCTTGCATTAACCCTCTAAAGTCTTTAATTTAAAGACTTTAGAAGGTTTAGACTATTGAGTACATTTTATAAAGTAAACTACTCAGTCTAAAGGACTCTATGGGACTAACGAAATAAACTGCTATTAACAGTTTAGTAAGTTGGCTTGCATTATACTCTAAAGTCTTTAATTTAAAGACTTTAGAAGGTTTATACTATTGAGTAATTTTTACAAAGTAAACTGGTCAGTTTAAAGGACTTATGGGACTAACTAAATAAACTACTATTAACATTTTAGTAAGTTCGTTTGCATTAACACTCTAAAGTCTTTAAATTAAAGAGTTTAGAAGGTTTAGACTATTGAGTGAAGCTTATAAAGCAAACTGCTCAGTCTAATGGACTCTATGGGACTAACTAAATAAATTGCTATTAACAGTTTAGTATGTTGGTTTGAATTAACATTATAAAGTCTTTAATATAAAGACTTTAGAAGGTTTAGACTATTGAGTGAAGTGTATAAAGTAAACAGCTCGGCCTAAAGGACTCTATGGGACTAACTAAATAAACTGTTATTAACAGTTTAGTAAGTTAGTTTGCGATGACACTCTAAAGTCTTTAATTTAAAGTCTTTATAAGGTTTAGACTATTGAGTAAAGTTTATAAAGTAAACTGCTCAGTCTAAAGGACGCTATGGGACTAAAGAAATAAACTGCTATTAACAGTTTAGTAAGTTGGTTTGCATTAACACTCTAAAGTCTTTAATTTAAAGACTTTAGAAGGTTTAGACTATTGAGTGAATTTTATAAAGTAAACAGCTCAGTCTAAAGGACTCTATGAAACTAAGTAAATAAACTGCTGTTAACAGTTTAGTAAGATGGTTTGCATTAACACTCTAAAGTCTTTAATTTAAAGACTTTAGAAAGTTTAGAATATTGAGTGAATTTTATAAAGTAAACTGCTCAGTCTAAAGGACTCTACGGGACTAACTATGTAAAATGCTATTAACAGTTTAGTAAGTTGGTTTGCATTGAACACTCTAAAGTATTTAATTTGATGACTTTAGAAGGTTTAGACTGTTGAGTAAAGTTTATAAAGTAACTTACTTATGGCCTAAAGGACTCTATGGAACTAACTAAATAAACTGCTATTAACAGTTTAGTAATTTGGTTTGCATTAACACTCTAAAGTCTTTAATTTAAAGACTTTAGAAGGTTTAGACTATTGAGTAATGTTTATAAAGTAAACTGCTCAGTCTAAAGGACTCTATGGTTCTTACGAAATAAACTGCTATTAACAGTTTAGTAAGTTAGTTTGCATTAACACTCTAAAGTCTTTAAATTGAAGAGTTTAGAAGGTTTAGACTATTGAGTGAAGTTTATAAAGTAAACTGATAGGTCTAAAGGATCTATGGCACTAACTAAATAAACTGCTATTAACAGTTTAGTAAGTTGGTTTGCATTAACACTCTGAAGTCTTTAAATTAAAGAGTTTAGAAGGTTTAGACTATTGAGTGAAGTTTATAATGTAAACAGCTCGGTCTAAATGACTCTATTGGACTAACTAAATAAAATATTATTAACAGTTTTGTAAGTTAGTTTGCGATAACACTCTAAAGTGTTTAATTTAAAGACTTTAGAAGGTTTAGACTATTGAGTAAAGTTTATAAAGTAAACTGCTCACTCTAAAGGACTCTATGGGACTAAAGAAATAAACTGCTATTAACAGTTTAGTAAGTTGGGTTGCATTAACACTCTAAAGTCTTTAATTTACAGACTTTAGAAGGTTTAGACTATTAGTGAAGTTTATAAAGCAAACTGCTCAGTCTAAAGGACTCTATGGGACTAACTAAATAAACTGCTATTAACAGTTTAGTAAGTTGGTGTGCATTAACACTCTAAAGTCTTTAATTTAAAGACTTTAGAAGCCTTAGACTTATAAGTGAAATTTGTAAAGTAAACTGCTCAGTCTAAAGGACTTAATGGCACTAATTAAATAAAATCGTATTAACAGTATAATAAGTTTGTTTGTATTAACGCTCCAATGTCTTTAATTTAAAGACTTCAGAGGGTTTAGACTATTGAGTGAATTTTAAAAAGTAAACTGCTCATTCTAAAGGATTCTATGGGACTAACTAAATAAATTGCTATTAACAGTTTAGTAAGTTGGTTTGCATTAACACTCTAAAGTCTTTAATTTAAAGACTTTAGAAGGTTTAGACTATTGAGTAAAGTTTATAAAGTAAACTGCTCACTCTAAAGGACTCTATGGACTAAAGAAATAAACTGTTATTAACATTTTAGTAAGTTGGTTTGCATTAACACTCTAAAGTCTTTAATTTAAAGACTTTAGAAGGTTTAGACCATTGAGTGAAGTTTATAAAGTAAACTGCTCAGTCTAAAGGACTTAATGGCACTAACTACATAAAATCGTATTAACAGTATAATAGGTTTGTTTGTATTAACGCTCTAATGTCTTTAATTTAAAGACTTCAGAGGGTTTAGACTATTGAGTGAATTTTAAAAAGTAAACTGCTCATTCTAAAGGATTCTACGGGACTAACTAAATAAACTGCTATTAACAGTTTAGTAAGTTGGTTTGCATTAACACTCTAAAGTCTTTAATTTAAAGACTTTAGAAGATTTAGACTATTGAGTACATTTTATAAAGTAAACTACTCAGTCTAAAGGACTCTATGGGACTAACGAAATAAACTGCTATTAACAGTTTAGTAAGTTGGCTTGCATTATACTCTAAAGTCTTTAATTTAAAGACTTTAAAAGGTTTAGACTATTGAGTAATTTTTACCAAGTAAACTGGTTAGTTTAAAAGACTTGTGGGACTAACTAAATAAACTACTATTAACAGTTTAGTAAGTTCGTTTGCATTAACACTCTAAAGTCTTTAAATTAAAGAGTTTAGAAGGTTTAGACTATTGAGTGAATTTTATAAAGCAAACTGCTCAGTCTAATGGACTCTATGGGACTAACTAACTAAATTGCTATTAACAGTTTAGTATGTTGGTTTGCATTAACATTAGAAAGTCTTTAATATAAAGACTTTAGAAGGTTTAGACTATTGAGTGAAGTGTATAAAGTAAACAGCTCAGCCTAAAGGACTCTATGGGACTAACTAACTAAATTGCTATTAACAGTTTAGTAAGTTGGTTTGAATTAACATTAGAAAGTCTTTAATATAAAGACTTTAGAAGGTTTAGACTATTGAGTGAAGTGTATAAAGTAAACAGCTCAGCCTAAAGGACTCTATGGGACTAACTAAACAAACTGTTATTAACAGTTTAGTAAGTTAGTTTGCGATAACACTCTAAAGTCTTTAATTTAAAGACTTTATAAGGTTTAGACTATTGAGTAAAGTTTATAAAGTAAACTGATCAGTCTAAAGGACGCTATGGGACTAAAGAAATAAACTGCTATTAACAGTTTAGTAAGTTGGTTTGCATTAACACTCTAAAGTCTTTAAATTAAAGAGTTTAGAAGGTTCAGACTATTGAGTGAAGTTTATAAAGTAAACAGCTCGGTCTAAACGATCTATTGGACTAACTAAACAAACTATTATTAACAGTTTTGTAAGTTGGTTTGCGATAACACTCTAAAGTCTTTAATTTAAAGACTTTAGAAGGTTTAGACTATTGAGTAAAGTTTATAAAGTAAATGCTCAGTCTAAAGGACTCTACGGGACTAACGAAGTAAACTGCTATTAACAGTTTAGTAAGTTGGTTTGCACTGAACACTCTAAAGTGTTTAATTTAATGACTTTAGAAGGTTTAGACTGTTGAGTAAAGTTTATAAACTAATCTTATAGGCCTAAAGGACTCTATGGAACTAACTAAATAAACTGCTATTAACAGTTTAGTAAGTTGGTTTGCATTAACACTCTAAAGTCTTTAATTTAAAGACTTTAGAAGGTTTAGACTATTGAGTAAATTTTATAAAGCAAACTGCTCAATCTAAAGGACTCTATGGGTCTAACGAAATAAACTGCTATTAACAGTTTAGTAAGTTTATGTGCATTAACACTCTAAAGTCTTTAATTTAAAGACTTTAGAAGCCTTAGACTTATAAGTGAAATTTGTAAAGTAAACTGCTCAGTCTAAAGGACTTAATGGCACTAATTAAATAAAATCGTATTAACAGTATAATAAGTTTGATTGTATTAACGCTCTAATGTCTTTAATTTAAAGACTTCAGAGGGTTTAGACTATTGAGTGAATTTTAAAAGTAAACTGCTCATTCTAAAGGATTCTATGGGACTAACTAAATAAACTGCTATTAACAGTTTAGTAAGTTGGTTTGCATTAACACTCTAAAGTCTTTAATTTAAAGACTTTAGAAGGTTTAGACTATTGAGTAAAGTTTATAAAGTAAACTGCTCACTCTAAAGGACTCTATGGACTAAGAAATAAACTGTTATTAACAGTTTAGTAAGTTGGTTTGCATTAACACTCTAAAGTCTTTAATTTAAAGACTTTAGAAGGTTTAGACCATTGAGTGAAGTTTATAAAGTAAACTGCTCAGTCTAAAGGACTCTAATGGCACTACTTAAATAAACTGTATTAACAGTATAGTAGTTTGTTTGTATTAACACTCTAATGTCTTTAATTTAAAGACTTTAGAAGGTTTAGACTATTGAGTGAATTTTAAAAAGTAAACTGCTCATTCTAAAGGATTCTACGGGACTAACTAAATAAACTGCTATTAACAGTTTAGTAAGTTGGTTTGCATTAACACTCTAAAGTCTTTAATTTAAAGACTTTAGAAGATTTAGACTATTGAGTAAGTTTATAAAGTAAACTACTCAGTCTAAAGGACTCTATGGGACTAACGAAATAAACTGCTATTAACAGTTTAGTAAGTTGGCTTGCATTACACTCTAAAGTCTTTAATTTAAAGACTTTAGAAGGTTTAGACTATTGAGTAAGTTTACCAAGTAAACTGGTTAGTTTAAAAGACACTATGGGACTAACTAAATAAACTACTATTAACAGTTTAGTAAGTTCGTTTGCATTAACACTCTAAAGTCTTTAAATTAAAGAGTTTAGAAGGTTTAGACTATTGAGTGAAGCTTATAAAGTAAACTGCTCAGTCTAATGGACTCTATGGGACTAACTAACTAAATTGCTATTAACAGTTTAGTATGTTGGTTTGAATTAACATTAGAAAGTCTTTAATATAAAGACTTTAGAAGGTTTAGACTATTGAGTGAAGTGTATAAAGTAAACAGCTCAGCCTAAAGGACTCTATGGGACTAACTAACTAAATTGCTATTAACAGTTTAGTATGTTGGTTTGAATTAACATTAGAAAGTCTTTAATATAAAGACTTTAGAAGGTTTAGACTATTGAGTGAAGTGTATAAAGTAAACAGCTCAGCCTAAAGGACTCTATGGACTAACTAAACAAACTGTTATTAACAGTTTAGTAAGTTAGTTTGCGATAACACTCTAAAGTCTTTAATTTAAAGACTTTATAAGGTTTAGACTATTGAGTAAAGTTTATAAAGTAAACTGATCAGTCTAAAGGACGCTATGGGACTAAAGAAATAAACTGCTATTAACAGTTTAGTAAGTTGGTTTGCATTAACACTCTAAAGTCTTTAAATTAAAGAGTTTAGAAGGTTCAGACTATTGAGTGAAGTAAACAGCTCGGTCTAAACGACTCTATTGGACTAACTAAACAAACTATTATTAACAGTTTTGTAAGTTAGTTTGCGATAACACTCTAAAGTCTTTAATTTAAAGACTTTAGAAGGTTTAGACTATTGAGTAAAGTTTATAAAGTAAACTGCTCAGTCTAAAGGACTCTACGGGACTAACGAAGTAAACTGCTATTAACAGTTTAGTAAGTTGGTTTGCACTGAACACTCTAAAGTATTTAATTTAATGACTTTAGAAGGTTTAGACTGTTGAGTAAAGTTTATAAACTAATCTTATAGGCCTAAAGGACTCTATGGAACTAACTAAATAAACTGCTATTAACAGTTTAGTAAGTTGGTTTGCATTAACACTCTAAAGTCTTTAATTTAAAGACTTTAGAAGGTTTAGACTATTGAGTAAATTTTATAAAGTAAACTGCTCAATCTAAAGGACTCTATGGGTCTAACGAAATAAACTGCTATTAACAGTTTAGTAAGTTTATGTGCATTAACACTCTAAAGTCTTTAATTTAAAGACTTTAGAAGCCTTAGACTTATAAGTGAAATTTGTAAAGTAAACTGCTCTAAAGGACTTAATGGCACTAATTAAATAAAATCGTATTAACAGTATAATAAGTTTGATTGTATTAACGCTCTAATGTCTTTAATTTAAAGACTTCAGAGGGTTTAGACTATTGAGTGAATTTTAAAAGTAAACTGCTCATTCTAAAGGATTCTATGGGACTAACTAAATAAACTGCTATTAACAGTTTAGTAAGTTTGTTTGCATTAACACTCTAAAGTGTTTAATTTAAAGACTTTAGAAGGTTTAGACTATTGAGTGAAGTTTATAAAGTAAAAAGATCGGTCTAAAGGACTCTATCAAACTAAGTAAATAAACTGCTATTAACAGTTTAGTAAGTTGTCTTGCATTAACACTCTAAAGTCTTTAATTTAAAGACTTTAGAAGGTTTAGACTATTGAGTAACGTTTATAAAGTAAACTGCTCAGTTTAAAGGACTCTATGGGTCTTACGAAATAAACTGCTATTAACAGTTTAGTAAGTTAGTTTGCATTAACACTCTAAAGTCTTTAACTTAAAGACTTTAGAAGGTTTAGACTTTTAAGTAAAAGTTATAAAGTAAACTGCTCATTCTAAAGGAGTCTACGGGACTAAAGAAATGAACTGCTATTAACAGTTCAGTAAGTTGGTTTGCATTAACACTCTAAAGTCTTTAAATTGAAGAGTTTAGAAGGTTTAGACTATTGAGTGAAGTTTATAAAGTAAACTGATAGGTCTAAAGGGTCTATGGGACTAACTAAATAAACTGCTATTAATAGTTTAGTAAGTTGGTTTCCATTAACACTCTGAAGTCTTTAAATTAAAGAGTTTAGAAGGTTTAGACTATTGAGTGAAGTTTATAAAGTAAACAGCTCGGTCTAAATGACACTATTGGACTAACTAAATAAACTATTATTAATAGTTTTTGTAAGTTAGTTTGCGATAACACTCTAAAGTCTTTAATTTAAAGACTTTAGAAGTTTCGACTATTGAGTAAAGTTTATAAAGTAAACTGCTCAGTCTAAAAGACTCTATGGGACTAAAGAAATAAACTGCTATTAACAGTTTAGTAAGTTGGGTTGCATTAACACTCTAAAGTCTTTAATTTAAAGACTTTAAAAGGTTTAGACTATTGAGTGAAGTTTATAAAGCAAAATGCTCAGTGTAAAGGACTCTATGGGACTAACTAAATAAACTGCTATTAACAGTTTAGTAAGTTGGTTTGCATTAACACTCTAAAGTCTTTAATTTAAAGACTTTAGAAGCCTTAGACTAATAAGTGAAATTTGTAAAGTGAACTGCTCAGTCTAAAGGACTTAATGGCATTAATTAAATAAAATCTATTAACAGTATAATAAGTTTGTTTGTATTAACTCTCTAATGTCTTTAATTTAAAGACTTCAGAGGGTTTAGACTATTGAGTGAATTTTAAAAAGTAAACTGCTCACTCTAAAGGATTCTATGGGACTAACTAAATAAACTGCTATTAACAGTTTAGTAAGTTGTTTTGTATTAACACTCTAAAGTCTTTAATTTAAAGACTTTAGAAGGTTTAGACTATTGAGTAAAGTTTATAAAGTAAACTGCTCAGTCTAAAGGACTCTATGGGACTAACGAAATAAACTGCTATTAACAGTTTAGTAAGTTGGCTTGCATTATACTCTAAAGTCTTTAATTTAAAGACTTTAGAAGGTTTAGACTATGGAGTAAATATTACAAAGTAAATTGGTCAGTTTAAAGGACTTATGGGACTAAATAAATAAACTACTATTAACAGTTTAGTAAGTTCGTTTGCATTAACACTCTAAAGTCTTTAAATTAAAGAGTTTGGAAGGTTTAGACTATTGAGTGAAGCTTATAAAGCAAACTGCACAGTCTAATGGACTCTATGGGACTAACTAAATAAATTGCTATTAACAGTTTGGTATGTTGGTTTGAATTAACATTCTAAAGTCTTTAATTTAAAGACATTAGAAGGTTTAGACTATTGAGTGAAGTGTATAAAGTAAACAGCTCGGCCTAAAGGACTCTATGGGACTAACTAAATTAACTGTTATTAACAGTTTAGTAAGTTAGTTTGCGATAACACTCTAAAGTCTTTAATTTAAAGACTTTATAAGGTTTAGACTATTGAGTAAAGTTTATAAAGTAAACTGCTCAGTCTAAAGGACGCTATGGGACTAAAGAAATAAAGTGCTATTAACAGTTTAGTAAGTTGGTTTGCATTAACACTCTAAAGTCTTTAATTTAAGAACTTTAGAAAGTTTAGAATATTGATTGAATTTTATAAAGTAAACTGCTCAGTCTAAAGGACTCTACGGGACTAACGAAGTAAACTGCTATTAACAGTTTAGTAAGTTGGTTTGCACTGAACACTCTAAAGTATTTAATTTAACGACTTTAGAAGGTTTAGACTGTTGAGTAAAGTTTATAAACAAATCTTATAGGCCTAAAGGACTCTATGGAACTAACTAAATAAACTGCTATTAACAGTTTAGTAAGTTGGTTTGCATTAACACTCTAAAGTCTTTAATTTAAAGACTTTAGAAGGTTTAGACTATTGAGTAAATTTTATAAAGTAAACTGCTCAATCTAAAGGACTCTATGGGTCTAACGAAATAAACTGCTATTAACAGTTTAGTAAGTTGGTTTGCATTAACACTCTGAAGTCTTTATTTTAAAAACTTTAGAAGGTTTAGACTATTGAGTAAAGTTTATAAAGTAAACTGCTCATTCTAAAGGACTCTATGGGACTAAAGAAATGAACTGCTATTAACAGTTCAGTAAGTTGGTTTGCATTAACACTCTAAGTCTTTAAATTGAAGAGTTTAGAAGGTTTAGACTATTGAGTTAAGTTTAAAAAGTAACTGCTCATTCTAATGGACTCTATGGGACTAACTAAATAAACTGCTATTAACAGTTTAGTAAGTATGTTTGCATTAACACTCTGAAGTCTATAAATTAAAGAGTTTAGAAGGCTTAGACTAATAAGTGAAATTTGTAAAGTAAACTGCTCAGTTTAGTAAGTTGGTTTGCATTAACACTCTGAAGTTTTTAAATTAAAGACTTTAGAAGTTTTAGACTATTGAGTGAAGTTTATAAAGGTAACTGCTCGGTCTAAAGGACTCTATGGGACAAACGAAATAAATTGTTATTAACAGTTTGGTAAGTTAGTTTGCGTTAACACTCTAAGGTCTTTAATTTAAAGACTAGAAGCTTTAGACTATTGAGTAAATATTATAAAGTAAACTGCTCATTCTAATGGTCTCTATGGGACTAAAGAAATAAACTGCTATTAACAGTTCAGTAAGTTGGTTTGCATGAACACTCTAAAGTCTTTAAATTAAAGAGTTTAGAAGGTTTAGACTATTGAATGAAGTTTATAAAGTAAACTTGTCAGTATAAATGACTCTATGAAACTAACTTAATAAACTGTTATTAACAGTTTAGTAAGTTCGTTTGCATTAACAGTCTAAAGTCTTTAATTTAAAGACTTTAGAAGGGTTAGACTATTGAGTAAAGGTTATAAAGTTAACAGCTCGGTCTAAAGGACTCTATGGGACTAACTAAATAAACTGCTATTAACAGTTTAGTAAGTTGGTTTGCATTAACACTCTAAAGTCTTTAATTTAAAGACATTAGAAGGTTTAGACTATTGAGTGAATTTTATAAAGTAAAAAGCTCAGTCTAAAGGAGTCTATGAAACTAAGTAAATAAACTGCTGTTAACAGTTTAGTAAGTTGGTTTGCATTACCACTCTAAAGTCTTTAATTTAAGGACTTTATAAAGTTTAGAATATTGAGTAAATTTTATAAAGTAAACTGCTCAGTCTAAAGGACTCTATGGAACTAACTATGTAAACTGCTATTAACAGTTTAGTAAGTCGGTTTGCATTAACACTCTAACGTCTTTAATTTAATGACTTTAGAAGGTTTAGACCATTAAGTAAAGTTTATAAAGTAAACTGCTCAGTCTAAAGGACTCATTGGGACTAACTAAATAAACTGCTATTAACAGTTTAGTAAGTTGGTTTGCATTAACACTCTAAGAAGGTTTAGACTGTTGAGTAAAGTTTATAAAGTAAACTTATAGGTCTAATGGACTCTATGCGACTAACTAAATAAACTGCTATTAACAGTTTAGTAAGTTGGTTTGCATTAACACTCTAAAGTCTTTAATTTAAAGACTTTAGAAGGATTAGACTATTGAGTAAAGTTTATAAAGTAAACTGCTTAGTCTAAAGGACTCTATGGGACTAACTAAATAAACTGCTATTAACAGTTTAGAAAGGTTGGTTTGCATTAACACTCTGAAGTCTTTAATTTAAAGACTAGAAGGTTTAGACTATTGAGTAAATTTTATAAAGTAAGCTGCTCATTCTAAATGACTCTATGGGACTAACTAATTAAACTGCTATTAACAGTTTAGTAAGTTTGTTTGCATTAACCCTCTGAAGTGTTTGAATTAAAAAGTTTAGAAGGTTTAGACTATTGAGTGAAGTTTATAAAGTAAACTGCTTGGTCTAAAGACTCTATGGGACTAACTAAATAAACTGTTATTAACCTTTTAGTAAGTTAGTTTGCGATAGCACTCTAAAGTCTTTAATTTAAAGACTTTAGAAGCTTTAGACTATTGAGTAAAGATTATAAAGTAAACTGCTCAGTCTAAAGGACTCTATGCGGCTAAATAAAGTGCTATTAACAGTTTAGTAATTTTGTTTGCATTAACACTCTAAAGTCTTTAATTTAAAGACTTTAGTTGGTTGAGACTATTGAGTAAATTTTATAAAGTAAACTGCTCAGTCTAAAGCACTGATGGACTAACTAAATAGTCTGCTATTAACAGTTTAGTATGTTGGTTTGCATTAACGGTCTAAAGTCTTTAATTTAAAGAGTTTAGAAACCTTAGACTAATAAGTAAAGTTTGTAAAGTATATTGCTCAGTCTAAAGGAGTTAATGGCACAAACTAAATAAAATGGCATTAACAGTATAATAAGTTGGTTTGCATTAACGCTCTAAAGTCTTTAATTTAAAGACTTTAGATGGTTTAGACTATTGAGTGAAGTTTATAAAGTAAACTGCTCAAACTAAAGGACTTAATGGGACTAACTAAATAAACTGCTATTAACAGTTTAGAAAGTTGGTTTGCATTAACACTCTAAAGTCTTTAATTTAAAGACTTTAGAAGGTTTAGACTATTGAGTGAAATTTATAAAGTAAACTGACAGTTTTAAAGGACACTATGGGACTAACTAAATAAACTGCTATGAACAGTTTAGTAAGTTGCTTTGCATTAACACTCTAAAGTCTTTAACTTAAAGAGATTAGAAGGTTTAGACTGTTGAGTAAAGTTTATAAGGTAAACTGATCAGTCTAAAGGACTTAATGGGACTAAATAAATAAACAGCTGTTAACAGTTTAGTAGGTTTGTTTGCATTAACGGTCTAAAGTCTTTAATTTAAAGACTTTAGAAGGTTTATAGTATTAGGTGAAGTTTATAAAGTAAACTGCTCAGTCTAAAGGACTTAGTGGCACTAACTAAATAAACTGCTATTAAAGGTATATTAAGTTGGTTTGCATTAAAGCTCTAAAGCCTTTAATTTAAAGACTTTAGAAGGTTTAGACTATTGAGAGAGGTTAATAATGTAAACTGCTCAGTCTAAAGGACTCTATGGGACTAACTAAATAAACTGCTATTAACAGTTTAGTAAGTTGGTTTGCATTAACACTCTAAAGTCTTTAATTTAATGACATTAGAAGGTTTAGACTGTTGAGTAAACTAAATAAATAAACTGCAGTTAACAGTTTAGTACGTTTGTTTCCATAAACCCTCTAAAGTCTTCAATTTAAAGACTTTAGGAGGTTTAGACTATTGAGTGAAATTTATAAAGTAAACTTCTCAGTCTAAGGACTTAATGGGTCTAAATAAATAAACTGCAATTAACAGTTTTGTAAGTTGGTTTGCATTAACCCTCTAATGTCTTTAATTAAACGACTTTAGAAGGTTTAGACTATTGAGCGAAATTTATAAAGTAAACTTCTCAGTCTATATGACTTAATGAGTGTAAATAAATTACCTGCTATTAACAGTTTAGTAAGTTGGTTTGCATTAAGGGTCTAAAGTCTTTAATTTAAAGACTTTAGAAGGTTTAGACTATTGAGTGAAGTTTATAAAGTAAACTGCTCAGTCAAATGGACTTAATGGGTCTGAATAGATAAACTGTTATTAACAGTTTAGTAAGTTGGTTTGCATTAACGCTCTAAAGTCTTTAATTTAAAGACTTTAGAAGGTTTAGACTATTGAGTGAACTTTATAAAGTAAACTCCTCAGTCTAAAGGACTTAATGATACTAACTAAATAAACTGCACTTAACGGTTTAGTAAGTTGGTTTGCTTAAACTTTCTAATGTCTTTAATTTATAGACTTTAGAAGGTTTAGACTATTGAGCGAAAATTATAAAGTAAACTTCTCAGTCTATATGACTTAATGAGTCTAAATCAATTACCTGCTATTAACAGTTTAGAAAGTTGGTTTGCATTAATAGGCTAAAGTCTTTAATTTAAAGAATTTAGAAGGTTTAGACTATTGAGTGAAGTTTACAAAGTAAACTGCTCAGTCTAAAGGACTTAATGTGACTAATTAAATAAACTGCTATTAACAGTTTAGTAAGTCGGTTTGCATTAGCCCTCTAAAGTCTTTAATTTAAAGACTTTAGAAGGTTTAGACTATTGAGTGAAGTTTATAAAGTAAACTACTCAGACTAAAGGACTTAAAGGGACTAACTAAATAAACTTCAGTGTAGACTGTAATAAGTTGGTTTGCATTAATGCTCTTAAGTCTTTAACTTAAAGGCTTTAGAATGTTTAGACTATTTAGTGGAGTTTGTAAAGTAAACTGCTCAGACGAAAGGACTTAAAGGGGCTAGGTATATAAACTGTAGTTATCAGTTTGTTAAGTTGGTTTGCCTTAATGCTCTAAAGTCTTTAATTTAAAGACTTTATAAGGTTCAGATTATTGATTGAAGTTTATGAAGTAAACTGCTCAGACCAAAAGACTTAAAGAGACTAACTAAATAAACTGCAATTAATGGTTTATAAATTTGGTTTGCTTTAACAGTCTAAAGTCTTTAATTTGAAGAGTTTAGAAGGTTTAGACTATTGAGTGAAATTTATAAAGTAAACTGCTGAGACTAAAGGAAATAAAGGAATAACTAAATAAACTGCAATTAACAGTTTATTAAGTTCATTGGCATTAACGCACTAAATTCTTTAATTTAAAGACTTTAGAAGGTTTAGACTATTAAGTGAAGTTTAGAAAGGAAACTGCTCAGACTAAAAAACTTATATGGACTAACTGAATAAACTGCAATTAACAGTTTATTAAGTTGGTTTGCATTAACACTCTAAAGTCTTTACTTTAAAGTTTTAGAAAGTTTAGACTATTGAGTGAAGTTTATAAAGTAAAATTTTCAGGTTAAAGCACGAAATGGGACTAACTAAATAAACTTCAGATAAGAGTTTATTAAGTTGGTTTGCATTAACGCTCTGAAGTCTTTAATGTAACGACTCAAGAAGTTTCAGACTATTGAGTGAACTTTATAAAGTAAACTGCTCAGTCTAAAGGACTTAATGGTACTAACTAAATAAACTGCAATTAACAGTTTATTAAGTTGGTTCATTAATGCTCTAAAGTCTTTAATTTAAAGACTTTAGAAGGTTTAGACTATTGGGTGAAGTTTATAAAGTAAACTGCAGAGACTAAAAAACTTACATGGACTAACTAAATGAACTGCAATTAACAGTTTATTAAGTTGGTTTGCATTAACGCTATATGTGTTTAATTTAAAGACTTTAGAAGGTTTTTAATATTGAGTGAAGTTTATAAAGTGAACTGCTCAGACTAAAGGACTTGAAGGGACTTATTGTATAAACTGCAATTATCAGTTTATAAATTTGGTTTGCTTTAACAGTCTAAAGTCTTTAATTTGAAGAGTTTAGAAGGTTTAGACTATTGAGTGAGGTTTATAAAGTAAACTGCTTAGAATAAAGAGTTAAAGCGACTAACTAAATAAACTGCATTTAACAGTTTATTAAGTTGGCTTGCATTAACGCTCTAAAGTTTGTAATTTAAAGACTTTAGAACTATTGAGTGAAGTTTATAAAGTAAACTACTCAGACTAAAAAAGTTAAAGGGACTAACTAAATAAACTGCAATGAAGAGTTTATTAAGTTGGTTTGCATTAATGCTCTAAACTCTTTAATTTAAAGACTTTAGAATGTTTTGACTATTGAGTGAAGTTTATAAAGTAAACTGCTCAGACTAAATGACTTAAAAGGACTAGGTATATAAACTGCAGTTAACAATTTATTAAGTTGTTTTCCCTTAATGCTCTAAGTCTTTAATTTAAAGTCTTTAGAATATTTAGATTATTGAGTGTAGTTTATGAAGTAAACTGCTCAGATTAAAGGACTTAAAGGGACTTACTAAATAAACTGCAATTAACAGTTTATAAATTTGGTTTGCATGAATGCTATAAAGGTTTTAATTTGAATAGTTAAGATGGTTTAGACTTTTGAGTGAAATTTATAAAGTAAACTGCTGAGACTAAAGCACTTAAAGGGACTAACTAAATAAACTGCAATTTAAACACCTATTAGACCAGGTAAAAAGAATGAACAACAACTTTGATTTAACTCTATATGCAAAAGGCAGGATGTAATCGAAAAAACGTTTTGAGGTAACTTATCTCTCCCACTATGTGTTCATCTTACTTTGTGTACACTCCAGATATGTCAATAATGAAGAGAGACAATAGAGAAAGGCTTAGTGGAATCAAAGATGTACACATTTTGTCACAGTTTTTACATGTTTTAGAAATAGAACCAGGCATTTTATGACCACAAACTCCACCCCACCTCACTCTTGATCAAGGACCTTAATAAATTCATTAGGCTAATACACGAACTATAAAGCATAGTATTTATATTCAAAACGTTTAACATTTACCAAATATTTTATTCAAAACTCTAATCACTCTGAACTGCTGTCACAAACGTTAACATACTTCAGGTAAAGTTAATTGTGTTTTTACTATTAAGTAATATTAACATTAGCATCACGTGAACTTTCAATTCAATTCAAATGGCCAGTGATAAGCAATCTCGAATTACGAAAAGGTCAGGGCCTCCAATGTTAGGGAAATTTCCCTAAAACTAGGGAATAATTGATTAACTTAGGGTCCAGGGGAGGAATTTTTAAAAATTAAGGAATTTAGGGATTTTATAATTTCAAACCTTTTAATAATATTTATAACTAATAATAAATTCATAGCCTGTTTAAAATCTATTTTTGATAAACATGCATGATTGCATACATGTAAAATTTACTGATTAGCAGGCATACAACAAAACAAGACAAGAAATAGTATGAAAACAAAAACTTTAGATGCTATTATTTTGACTAAACGAAGCTTGCCTTGCACTTGTGTGGAATTTAAACCTGACAGTTCCATGTGCAAATGGTGTCGACTTAGAAATGTATGATAGTGATGAAAGTTCTGACTCTGACAATGACTAAGTATTGGTTTAAGTATAAGATAACTATTGGTTTTCTAGGGAAAATTCAAGGAAATATTGTAAAACTTAAGGGGGGGTTTAGGGGGTTACTAATTTTGTATTTAGGAAATAAAGGGAAAAATTTTAGTTCCCCTAGGGGAAATCAAATTTTGAGGTTGGAGGCCCTGGAAAAGGTTTATATCGGATCATATCGATGGCAATAGTCTGGATTTAAGTGTTTGTTTGTTATTAAATGTTCCTGTATATGAATTGGTAAGTTACGAATTACGATATAATTAATTTTTAACTGCCTTTAATCTATGTAGAGACAGTTTCTCATTTAAGGATACTTGATTTGTCACAGAACAAACTGACTGAAATTTCTGTGAGTTGATGAATTATAATAGCTGTGTACATATACGTTAGTATAAATTGAATGCTAGCCTAACCCATAAACCATGAATTGACCATATAACCTTAGTATTTGACTTACAAATTGTTAATGCTTCATCATCTGGCTAGCCATGGCTAAATATTTACTTTATTTGTTAATACAGTTTTTATAAGTCCAATCCTGTACATTTGCTTCAATGCAAACGAATACAGTGAGTGTATTTTAAGTGATTTTTAAGCTTAAACAGTCAAATGCCTATGTGTCTATTGTGAAAAAGAAATCTGGTGACTTAACTCAACTTTGTCGGCGTTATGACATCATGATATGTACAAGATAGTGAATCTTAGTCTAAGATATTTTTTCAGATAAAGTAACTTCAAAAGACTACACGTTTTTTTGACATATTTATTTAATGTGAGTAATTACATGATAGATTTCAGATGTTCTGATTGGTTCACTGAAATGTGTTTTAAATGCCTGATAGTTATACTAAGTTGCAGATGCCTTTTCTTGCATTATTTGATTGGACATTTCAGCAAAAGAATAACTCTATTACTCATGTTATGACAATGTTAAGTATCTGAGTGTCAATGTGTGCAAATGTTTCTTTCGTTAGAAATTTCCAAGAGATTTTATGACATACTTCAGATAGGGAAAATATGTAGGATTTTCTATAGATACAGAAAAAGAAAGGAAATATATAGTCCCTTCAAATTATACTGGCAAATTTTTCAGACTACACAAGATGGTCCCATCATCTCTGTTGTTAAGTGAGAAAGAAACAACATTTAGATTGTAAAGTGACGGTCAATTAAAGTTGAAAATTATCTATTTCCTTGAAGACTTATCCTGGAGGAATGTCTTCTCTATAGTAAAAAACAATTTCTCTCAGATAAGTCTTTGCATGATAAGCAACTTTTTTCTTTCTCATGCCTATGAATAGATATCCCAACAAAAGAAATACACGATAATCAGTGCCAACAAGTGTTTGCTCCAATGTGAAAGATTGCATTTGATATGTACCAGAACTCTTTCAGTGAACTGTGGAAACATCCTTTAAGGAATGAAAAGAAGTGTTGACATCCTTGTTAGTGGAATCTATGAAGCTGATCTATAATTTAAACTGTGTTATCGAATCTGCTTATTTCTTAATAATCTAGATGAAAATAGTCAAAGCTGAGCTTTTATTATCATCCAAGAAAGCTTCTTCATGATTTGCTATAGTTGCTTTATAGTAATACAGATCATATATGATGTAGTGTTGTGATTATCTGTATACAGTAAACATGTCATTGCATGGCAAACTGTCCAATATAGCTCAACATGGGGCTCTGTCAAAACTGTATTAGAAAAATGGAGCTGGTTTCAAGCCTGTTACTGGTGTTATAAGAAATCAATTATTTATACTAACGAATATATATTAATTGTGCAAACTAGTATACACAAGCATGATGGAGGTCAAAAGCGTACATTTGTGCATACAAGACTGCATTGCTTGAATTGGCTCATCCATATGCATATAGCACTGGCTCTTCCATGATATCTAGCCTATATATATTTATTGAACAGTTATTCAGCTATTAATTACGCAAGTACAAACACTTTTTCAAAATAAAAGAATAAATATAGGGATGGGTAATGTCAGTTCTTAGGAAGATTGTATGGATTGCAGTTGTATCATCCGTAAAAAGACATTTTGAAAAAATGAAAGAAATGTAAGGATGACAATGCTAGAAAGGAAAAACAAGATACAGATAAACTCAGAAGTCCTTGTTAAATTCCTTCATAAGTCGTGGACAAACAATTCACAATTAAGGTACAACTTAGCTAGCATAGCATAGTGATGATCAAGAATCTTCTTATAGGTGAAAATTAATGAGAAAATAGTCTTTATTATATTTTCAATTCACAAAAAGCAGTATTAAGAGATCAGTGAGTGATCTCAAGACTCAACAACCTCTATATATCAAACTTTGTAGTGGTTATAATATGTCATATGGCTTCTGATCATGTGAAAATGTCATAGAGTTGTCAGATGATTCAACAGTGACTTCTGAATCATGTTTTAGTTTTAAAGTGCTCAGAACATGAGAGAGAAAAGCACATTTGTTTAAAATTTTGTTACATCTTAAGGCATGTTAATAAACCATTTTTGGTTATTGAGTTTTGCAGGCTGTAAAAGAAGCAGGAAGATGAACAAATTAAATATTTTGCATACTCTGATGCTTACACACTTTGCCTTAGCCTATAAATCAGTCATATACTTGGTATTATTGTAGAGGAAACCTACTAGGTATTGAGTACTTCTGGTTGAGATGTTTAGTATTTCTGCCAATACATTTCAATGAACAGTCTGGGGCATCCTACATAGGGATTGGCACTGCATGCCTGATATATATCTGCTATATGAATATCATACTGTGAAACTTTGGTAAAGATTATATAATAATTTGGCAAATCTATTGAATTTCTGTTATTCCATTTTTCTGATAATTTGGACATTTTTCTCCTGTAGGAATCATTTGCTACACTTACGTTTTTAGTTGAGTTAGATCTTAGCAAGAACTCTTTATCTTATCTGCCATGTAATTTTGGTGAACTACAACAACTTCAAAAGTTGGATCTCTTTGGAAACTGCTTAACATCTCTACCGTTAAGTTTTTCACAATTACATTGTCTTCGATGGCTAGATCTCAGAGAAAACCAACTTGACTCTGAAATGGCTACTGCTGCTGGTGATTGCACTAATGAAAAAGAGTGTAAACTATGTGCAGTAAAGGTTTATATATTTTACTAGATGTCTTATCTTAGTCTTGATAGGTGGTGTCACTCATGAAATGTAAAATAGCAGAAGAGGAAGATAAACAGAAAAAATTGCAGGAAAAACAACAAGGTATCATTGAACCCATTGTATTTAATAAGTATGAATAGGAAAATGAACCACATTTGATCTATTACTGATAATGCTTTTATATCTAGAATGTTACAGGCATCTCGTAACGTTCAATTTGTTATGTTTCTGGCCAGCAAATGTTTGTAATTTCTCCAAAAAGCATTTTCAAATAATTAACTAGCAAGTAACTAAATATTATTCCCCCTTTTTCACTTGTGTCAGAATGTCACCAGACAGGCGATCTTGATAGTTCATTTAGCTATGTCAGGTATGTACCTGCAGTGCCTATGTAGGTGGTCCAGATTATCCATTGAAATGTACCGGTAAAAACAAAGAATGTCTCACCCATAACATCATACCTCAATACTTGTCAATATTCCTTCCTAGGATAATACCCATGTTGTTACTGATTTATAAGCTAAAGCATTGTTTTTAAATGTCATAGTAGAAGTTGGTGAAAATGTTGAATGTTCTTGTTTCTTATTGTTGAATTCTGTGGCTCTGTTATTATGTTAGGAATGATGCAATACCCATCCCTTTTATCTTGTTGCATTCTTTATATTATATATATATTATATATGATGATAGCCATCCCTACATTTACTTTGTTGTTCTAAAATATTTTTATTTACTTCTTGACATTTAGAACACAAAATGCTTCATTTTAAAATAATGAATATTACTTCAGACTCTTCAAACTTATAGTTCAAAGTGACTTCCAGACACTTCAACTTGATGCATGGCATTCATTATCTTGTTCATCATTATTGTAAATACTGTTTCCATTATTAACAAGTTATAGGACATCAGAAAGATACTAAAACCTAAATTGATGTGGGATAACAATGCATACAGAAACAAGTAGGAGCATAGGCACAATGTCACCTGATAAACAGTTTGTTCAGCTCATACTTTCATTATGAATGAGTGGCAAAGCAGTTTAACAGTCATACCAGGAGCGTATTACCCAAGCTATTTAAAACATACGTAGAAATTTCCTGCATCCAGAGTTAATTAAGCACTTGTTAATGTATTTTAGCATTGCTATCTTCACATTTTCAACCTTTTATTAACAATGCTTTCAGTAATCCAGTTCATACACTTCTATTTTGTTATGATTGTATTATTGTTTTCGTTTTAGTTCGGCAAAAAAAGAAGGACAAAGCGGAAAAATATCAAATGGAACAGGCAAAAAGGATTAAGCATGAAGAGAAAATTAGAAGGAGAATACTTTGGGAAAAGAACCAACTGCTACATCAAGTGAAATCTACCATAGAAAGTACATACTATATACCTATATTTAACTGAGACTATGTGTTGTATTTGCATCAGTGTATAACTATTTGTTTAATTAATGTTATGTCATATTTTGAATAATTACATGTCTTCTTTCTGTGCAGGTGAAGAAGAAAATAATGAGAGACCTGGAAAGTTCAAACAATATTGTTGTAGCAAAAGTAAATTTCATAGTATTAGATAGTTTCCTTACAATTAGATGATACTAATTTCCAATAATATCCACTGGCAGAGAACCTGAGGGGGGCTCAGCCCTCCCTTTATTGAAGGACATCAATGAGCAATTTATGAATTCATGGGTTAATTGATTACATTTTTGCATTCTTTGTAAGGTGTAACAGTGAGACTACATCTTCTTTTGTAGTTTTGTAGGATGCGTTTAACACTCAGACTACAATAACATGCTACTACACTGTAAGTGCTAGCTACATGCTGTTGCACTTTGATCCCAAACTAAGCTTCATAATGGCAAAACAACTTTCTTCAGTGTTTGGTCACTCCTAAACATAAGAGCGGAAGAGTCTGTGATAAAGAAAAGGACATTTTTTACTTATCTGTAAAGCATATTTTTTACTATCTGTAGTCAACAAATGACTGAACAAACACTTTAACAACGTGTATTTGTTCACATTGACAAAAAAATAATTGATGAGTTAAATTTAGTATCTGTAGCTAAAGAATTTGTAGCCAAAAATGAAGAAAGTATGAAATACTTGGTAACTACTGATCATATGGTCAAAGAATATGGTTATACTCTGACACTATTTGCTCATTCTAAAGCATGTATACATAACCCCTTCATGAACGCTTTACTCCTCCATCATGAATGCTGAGCCCCCAAGTTGTAATATGCTGTCTCTGCCCTGAATATTATAGTTTAGTGGCAACTATTGCACAGAATGTACATTTTTGTTCTTATATACTAATGTTGTTATCTTTTAATAGGACTTCAACTGTTTTTTTTTCTGTTCATTCTAATTGCTATTGCAACAGGAGTACTGGTGTTGATATACAAAGGAAATATTACTGTTCACCTCAAATCATCACCACTTTGATAGACAGTGACGTTTGTTCATTTTGAAGTTGTCAATAAGTCATGGAAACTTTAACAGTGTATGACAAAGAAATAATTAACAATAATGTGCATATTTTTAAAACATTTTGTACATGGCTGTCTTACTTAAACACTATTCCACACTTTGCCAAGCAAACTTTTATTTTATAAGTATTAGTACTGTAAGTTGCTTTTCCTATTGGGCAATATTTATGCTTTATCAGTCAGACATTTGTAATGACAACTGACTGTTAATCATTGTGTATTTATGGTATCAATATTTAAAAATAAAATAAAATTTTTTGTAGGATAACATGCACTTCATAAAGTATCATACAAAGAAACAATAATTATTATTTAAAAATAAAAATTAAATAACATAATAGGATAACATGCACTTTATCATAGAAAGCTAAAAGACCATAATGTGTCAATGGTCATAGTGATAAAAATCACAAGCTTCAAGAGTAGTGGTAGACCATAGGTATAATGGTGTTCAGTATGATTAACTGCATCAATTTTAAGAAAATTTGAAATTGGATTCTGTAAAGTTAAGAAAAATATATCAAACGTCATGATACATTAAGAAAATTGGATGATACAAGAATGCAACATATGACAGTACATTGTAAAAAGCTTTTTTGATGATACTGTTGTTATTACAAAAGACCTGTACTTTACCAAAAACTGAAAATTGAGAGAGTTTGGGAAAAGCTATTGTGCTGTTTCAAAAATGATTTCTAGAATTATGGAGTGTTTATTAGTCAGACTTCTTTGAAGCTACTTTATGTGGGTTAATTCATTCATTGACTCTAAAACTCACCTACAACAATAATAAAATTATGTGAGTGGACATACAGATATACACATACATGGTTCAAACAATCTTAGGACTGCCTCACATGTGCAGCATGCCAAATGTCAAAAGTAACAATCACACAAAGCAATTTGGTAATAATACCAAATAGTAGGAAAATGTGCCTAAGGATTTCATTTGGTGACACTACCATTATATTTTAAATTATACCAATGAAATAATATTGTGAAAATAATTAGAACAACACAATTCATCAATCTGACCTTAAAAAATCAGGTGTAAAAATGAATTCGTGAAATGTTTGGAGGACATACAACATACTACTTTTAAGACCTAAGAATGTGTCTACATAGAATGTATATTGTATGTATTCCTCCATTAGTATACACAAATGTGTTCTGAAAGTGATACTGTATGTTTTTACCTTAAGCTGTTGCAGACTAGTTACTTCAAACCTCATATGTAATTAGTCTGCTACTTTAGGATTTTCCATAGACTTCTCAGCAACATGGATGTCAGCCTATAAAATTGCGATGATAATTTATAGTAATTGTAGACCATGTTACACTAGGAAATGTTAATCATAAATTTTGGCAATGTACATGTACTGCATTTTGGCTTTAAAATAATGATCAATAAACAAAAGAGAATGTAACTTTACTGTTTTCAGTCACTTAACAATATTATTAAAGACTTGCCATAATTAACAAAAAAATATGTCCCATATAAAGTTATGTACATGTACACATACCAAGTGAACATTGGGAAAGGACACTCAAATTCCTTGCAATTTATCACTTTTTATCAACACAAGAGACACCAGCAAAATGTTTGTCATGACAAAAGTGTACTTAACATCTCCTGTAGCTAACCCAGCCAAATTATCAGGACCAATGTGCAAGGAGAGAGATCTATGGAGACAAGCAAAAGCAATATAAATTTAATTAAAGGAGTATTCAGATGTGTAGGATATTTATTGCAATCAGAATATCTGTATGTGATGTCCATTATCTTATAAAAAAGATATTCAGATTTTAGACAAAGGCTATTTGGATGTCAAAACTGTCATCAGTCTCCAACTCTACAAAATTTGTTTATATAGTAGAAGATATAGCATACTTTCTTATTATCATACCGTATTATTAAACCTAGATGTATAATTATATACAGTTTCATAAGATACTGATATACTCCTAGCCTCCTTCTACACATTATCTACCTACGACACCTAGAAAATTGATCTAAATCATTATCTCTCTGACTAGCTATCATTACTAAATGCTTTAATTTGCTACTTTTTGAAAATAACTTTATTTAGTTAAACCTAACGATGCATTTTCTTATACAGTTGTTCAAAACTCTTTGACAGACCTTTCATGTAAGATCATCATACATTACATCTTCATGAGAGTGATCTCTTGTGGAGACAACTGTATAATAGCGACTGGCCTTTGATATTCCTTTCCATCTTTAGATAGACTTTCTTTCATCATGTCTAAGGAAAAAAACATGTTTAAAATAGAGAATAGACTTCAAACTTCGTTGTTTGTTTCCAACATTACAGTATTAATCTACATTCTAAAACCTTGGAATCAAATTTTTTGCTGGTGTTCTCTTCTAGAGCATTTCTTAAAGCAAAATTGAAAACAGAAGACTCTTCTGAGGCTCTCTCATACGCAGGTTTACTAGCAGAACTGATAAAAAAATAATAAAAAAAGAATTACATGTTCCTGCTAATACTACATGCATCCATAAATGTTTTACATGGCTTTCTAACAAATGACTTCATATCAATGTAGATGACAAATTTAGGTAATGGATTATGATGTTCACTTAATCTTCAAATTTTGACTTCAAACATATTCAAGTAAGTGGTAAAAAAAAAACTGACAAGGTAGTGTGCTTTTGGATCAATATCTTTTGGAGGCAATGAAGTATCCTTAAGCCTAAATTTTTAAACCTAGAAATATATATCTTTGCCACAATATGATGTTAAGCGGGAACGCAGCAGTTACACCACTGGCAGTTTTATGTTTCTGACAATAACATCAAAAGTGTGAGCTAGAGAAAATGTTGTACTTTGTTAGCCCAACATAACTCATTTGACTTCAAACTTTAAATGTTGTAGCTTTTCAAGTCAGATTGTTGGTAGACCAAGTATGAAAGCCTCCAAGTTGTCTGTGAATGATTTGGACAAAATCAAATATGTCCAAAATTCCAATATCTCCATAGCTCTATATAATTAGCTCTATAATTACCTTCAGTGTACAAAGGTCCTTATAGTCATTATTACTAAGAATGACATGTACGTTTGCTCATTTCTAAAGTGTAACATTATTTGACCATAAAAAGGTGAGCTACAGCTCCAGAGAGAGTTGCCTACTTAGCGTCTTTATTCAGTAATATTCACCCTTGTTTGCTATGGGGAAAACATACAAAACACTCCCCACTTCCTGCCCTGACTGGGTGAATGTGTATATACTAGCAGTCTGTTCGCTTTCCAACCTTGCCATTGGGAAATTATTATAGTAGTTGGTGTAAGTCGTATACATAACACACACCAAGACCATAAAATTAAATACTTGTGGTGATTTCATGAAATAAAAGCCCAAGTGTCCATGTGTATCGAGTTGATTTTCTTTTCTTAAGAACAAAATTTATTAGCTACGGTAGTATAGTACTTTTATCTATATCTATATGATTAAAGTTTTACAGTTAGAATGAATTGACCATAACTGTTTTCTCTCTTCAAACAGCAGCATTTATTGATTAAACGAAATTCACGGAGATCAAATTCCTCATGGTCAATGGCAAACAAAAAATCTCCTATTACTTTGCTATGGAAGTACAATAAATTTTGTTGGGTTTGTGGGTCCTCTCATATAAAAAATGACGTCAAAGAACTAGATGATCGTAAGGAAACCACTGGACTTTGACTTGTTAGAAAGTTATGATAATTTTTTTTACCAGCAAGGTTAAACGTGAACAGCCTTAGTCAGTGTATGAGCAAAAACCAAATTGTTGCAATATCAATATGGCATTGCAAGGCCTTTTAGCAAAGCATTCGCTGGCTGAATAGACCTAATAGTGAGATAAAAATGATAGAATACTGCTCTGCAAACCACAAAACAAAGTTCAACGAGTGTTTTAAGGTAGAGATAGATGACTATGGCATGTAGCTGTTTATAATATTAACCAATAACTTTTAAAGAAAAGTGATGAAACTAAAGCATTAATTTCTGTTCCTATGGTTTTTGCACTTTGGATGTTGCAGTTGAGTGTCCCTCTTATTTGTATCTGCACCTTACTGCCCAGAGACTCCTCTTGTTTTATCTCTAGCCTACACTTGTCTAAAGACTTTGCCTTGATTCTCCAATTGTATTTACCCCTAATAGCCCAAAAAATCTAATACATCTATTGATTATATATTATGTGCCCTCTTGTGTTTTAAATTCTCAAGATTAGATAAAATTGATTCAACAATAGCTGGTAAAGTACATCTACGGGTAACATGAACCATTCACAACACACATACACCCTTCAACAAACTGATGATGTTTGCTCACACTGGGCACAATTAAATATATGTCACTAACCAGGGACCATATCTTGTAGATGTTAGCAAAACACATTCATTCTGAGAAGGCTTGGTAGGACCCATTACAGCTTTATCATCATAACCTAATAAAAAGAAAAATAAACATATAACTATATGCAGTTAGGTTTTACACCTACATACCTCACCTCGGCAACAGTCAGGAAACATGAAACACTTTGCGTTTGGTTAATTGTAATCGATAAGATACAAGTTCAGCTGGAATGAGGGATCACAGCCTAATGGGCAGGGTGACATCTACTGGCATGATATAGTTCATGTTTTGTAGCTGAAACATGACCCGAATAATAGAAGACAAAATAGACACCAGAACCACATAAACGACAGAAGTAGTCCAAGATTTTCATCATTTCACCAAACGTACATCAGAAAATGAAAAACCTTTAAAACCAATTTTTCTGAGGAAGTATCAGACAAAAGCTGACATCATTATGTGGGATTTGTAAGTGATTTTATTTCACTACAATAATACTTATGTTACCAATTAAAATTGCAAATTTTTCTCTGGCTAAAAAAAAAAAAATTGAAATACAAAAACAAGTTATATTAACATGTTCTGTATAGTACATTCTACAACTTTATTATACCAAAGATCAAATTCTAGCTTTAAAATGGTGGTGTCTTAAAACTCAACCATTGTAAGGTATTGGAATATAGTGACTATCTCAAAGAAAATTTTATTCACTTATGCTACATAAACAAGGAAAATGATTTTTACTCATAAAAGGTACTTGTAATACAAAAATAACTGCGACTCTATGGTAAACAGCTAATTGGAATTTTTATAACAGTACTCATTGCTCACCATATATATTTCCATCTGCTGTCTGAAAGGACTGCTCAGCTAAACAAGAATACATTATTTATATCTAAATACATAAAACCATTTAAGTAGGTAAGTTTAGTATTACTAATATACTACATACTACTTACTATATAGGAATCATTGTTATTAGTAAATTTGATGACTACCATACCTCACGTTGATCAGTTTGGGTTTTGATTGATTATTTTTGAAGCTATGAAAAAGGGTATATTACAAGGTCAAATAATAATACAAAACAATTCCTCACAGTCAATAGGAACGTCCACGTAAACAGTTGCTTTATCAGATGTTACTGGCTCAGCTCCATAGTAACTACACAGTGATATACCAAACTGAAGGTCATGATTGAAGATAGTGCAAGTATATCCAATGTTTTCATTTCTGTAATAATAATGTAGCATGTAGCATAATTGCAAGTCACTTTTTAATGACTCTTTCTGTACAGTTATAAATCATGCTAATTAAAGAATCAGTTTGTGTACAAATTAATTACATAAAATCACAATACATAATGATGCCATGTACGAAGACATTCAATTACACCATAATATACCTTAACTCTTTGTCATCATGATACCACTGGTAACATATCTCCCTCATTGATACTGCCTCACAGTCAGAGTTATAGAATCATCCCTATACATACATAGGACTTGGGCGGAGCCACAATACGTAAACCTATAGTTGTGATTAGCAATACAACATGTATCATTGTGTGGTATATGAACTTAAATGTACATACTGTTTGATGTTCTGTATCATTTTACTTTTTTCTGTCTTTTTGGGTTCACACTCAACAGTGACTACATTAGAAGGAACAAATTCCTCCTCATTTGTGCCTGACAAAGGTACTGCCCCCAATGATTGCTTGTAGTGATAGAAAACTCTAAAAACTCCATACTCCATACATGTTTTGATCTACTTTGACTTTTTCTATACCTTCGTTTTTTTAGCCACAGATATGTATCGGACCTTTTCCAACAGAATCACAATGCAATAGAGCATACTGTCCAATATAGCCTAGACAGGTTTGGCTGTTGTTCAAACCAAACTATAGAATATAAAAACGTGATAGTTGATACTATGAATGTATATTGGTGTACTGGTTAACACTACAATTGTCACTTACTTGAATGTATGGTGGGACTTTAGCTTCATCAGAGACAACTTCTGTAACAAACCATCTATGCTAACCACACAACAAAATATCAAAATATCATGTTTTGCGCCGGTAATAACTTAATACGACTTTTTAACTCTTCTTTTTTTTTTTCAGAGTGGCAAAGTACAGAACGTCCGATATATACATGTATATCAGAGCAAATTCCGTAAACAGTTATGACATAAACAATGATTATTACCGTTTTTTCCTGATCCATTTGTAAGTAATAGGGTTTTCCAGATCGACTCTTATCTATACATTCCAACTGAAATGTTTCATTGTAACGGCATTCCAAATCCAGAGGTTGTACAGTTATTCAATATTTCCCTTGTTAGCTTCATGTAACAATGAAAATACTAATTACTGAATAAAAGATAACAAACCTTCACATAGTGCATCACGTGGTGTAACATGGCAGCACTTCCAAACTTCTTATTCTAGCTCATCTCAGATTGCTCAGACTCAGGATATAGAAATGGTTCAGGGTTTTGTTTCTAAAGGGAGTCAAACCCCATGGAGAGAAAATGTAGGTAAACATGTACATGTATTTAGTTAAATGTATTATAACTATCAAGGCACAAGAAACCAACAGTTCATCCTTACTGTGTGTGCTTGTCTGAAAAACCATTCATACTAAGCAAAACCTTTGATATACATTTTGTCTATACTTGTCCTACCCTATTCTATTTGTAAAGAATAAATTTGAAAAGAAATGACTATATACTATGTAAAAAACAGTCAAATTCTGTTACCACAATATTTCCAGCAGTTTCTAGACAAATCAGAAGCAACTGTAAAGTTAGTACTGTATTATTAAATATTTAAGCTGTTTTGAAAAAATAACAAGGATAGTACATGTATACTATATGATTGGCATGTACAAGATTTGGTAGAAACTAGGCCTCTTAAAATTATTATTAAAAAACAGGGTTAACCCAGTCCACTCACAACTGGTTGCTACTAGGATGCGATTAAAGGGACACTATAAAACATGTAAGTATAGAGTTGACACTTACAACCATTAACATGTACAGGTCTTACTTACCAGGTTGGGTACTTGCATGATTTGACACTTTAACTGTGTGTGATGTTACAGAGGCGTTTTAATTAAATATCAATTGATATATGGCATTAGTCACACACACTTGTAGTCTCCAGCATGTGATGTATTAACCATCATGGATCTTAAGAACAGAGGGGTTGATCAAGTAATGTTGTGTCATTCAATACCACTGGTATTGAGGAGGTGATGGGACACAGTCTCCTCTACACCTTAATAGTAACACAACTCCACACTGTAGTGACTGTGAAGAGGGATGTTCTGTATAGTACCGGGAATAGCTGTGTGGGTGATAAGATACAAGTCAGTAATAGCTTGAAAAAATTGCTCAGATAAATGTATATATAAACTCACTTGTTTGCGTGAATAAATAAAAGCTTTATGTACATTTAAAATGGTTTCCAGCAATTTGATAAAGGTCTTGTAAGTTAGACCACGTTCCTCTAAGGTCACACAACAGTTTGAAGAAGGGACTTGCCAGATTGTTGTATTGCCACCCTCTGCGAACGTTGCCAATCTGGTCCTTCTGTGTAATCTTTTGAGGCAATTTCTCAATGAACAGACGCCAGAACTCCTCACTTTCTACATCGCGATACTTTCATCTAAATACAGAGCAGCCTGCTTTTTAGCTTGTCTTTTTGAAAAAAAAAACGTCACTTCAAAGTTGTCATTTTACTGGTCTATAATTCCTTACTCAGCAGTTACACGTATAATTGGACCTCCTCCCAATTAACCACGGGTAAGGCCATGAATCCATCATCATGATAGTTCTAGGACCATGGTAAGTGTGAATGTTCAGATTCTCACACGATAATTACTGTTAAGTAATTAACAAAGACCATCTAAATATTAATCATAAATAGTTAAAATTGCCTGAACACACTTAAAACTAAAACATAGAAAAAAAACACCCACCTAAACTATAGTAACAGAAAACCAGTTAATTCTTAAGCAGTCATTCAGAATACATTACCACACTAGTGTCTCTTGTTTCTTGGTCAAAGTTGATGAAGACCTAACGGAGAGATATCACAAAACTATTGCTATTATTTTTATAAAATTAATATTCTTTATCTCTATGCCACAATATCTATCAGTGACAAGTATGCCAAAGGGACACAGAGTGGATGATACATAAATCATATGCATTGATGTTTTGATCGTAAGGAAAACAGCAAAGAGGGAAACAATTGATGTGGGAGATGTCTCCAAATGGTTCATGGGCCATATTCCAATGGGGAATAGATCTCAAAACATTATGTGAAAAGAAACCATACAAGTGCATTAATTATATCCATGTTAACAGTTTACCGGTCAAGTGTAGTCTGACTTACACTTGTAGCTGTTGATAAGCAATTGGCTCCTTATTTTGTGCACAGTACTAAACAAACTGGACCCAAGTGACACCCTTCAGCAGGAATACGGAATGTAAAACAGTACCCTAAAAAAACAATTAATATCCTAAGTGTTAATACAATCTATATTATACGAGATGTACTAGACAATCTATGAATAACAAGCATTTTATTCAAGTATTTTAGAGTGCACTACTAACGTGGGCTGTTTCACAGAACATGATCCCGGAAAAGGTTTAGTAATAAACTGTTGGATCTCGTGATGTGTCATAAACATTAGCTGGAATAAAAGTCCCTTCTTTGTAGGGAAGAAAGTGGAGCTATGATGGGTACCATGGTGACTACCACGTTGGACTACCAGAATAAACAAAAGTATTTTCTTGACAGTACTAGATGGTGAAAACTTGATTTGGAGGGTGTAACCAGAAACCAAATCTAGAGAGAGAGAGAGAGAGAGAGAGAGAGAGAAGAGAGAGAGAGAGAGAGAGAGGAGAGAGGGTGAGAGAGAGAAATTTATTATCCCAGGAACGACAACATACTGCTCTTAAGATGTTGTATGCTTACCCAAACATTTAAATGTTCCATAACCATTATAGCAAGTCTTGTACAAAGAGCTTCGCATCTTCCATACTGAAAACAAACAACAACATGATATCAATTACATTATCTAATGATCGTCTTTTTCATGTACATGTGTCTGCATGTCAATCTGTTCATCCAACCATCAAATTACTACTCTTTGTCTACCTATGAGAAGTTAGTATAACACTCCTTCCTTCTTTAATATGAGGTTAGTCAGTACATTCCAGAGAAATCGCCTTGTCGCGGGATCGCATACCAGTAGTAGGTCATCCACGTAGAAGAATAGGTGGATATACCACAAGAGCTATTGCAAGTACTGAGTTTTCTCTTATTGCCACCACTAAAATGAATAGAGATATTACAACAGTTATATACCATAACAAACCCCTAGCCCCAATCCATGATCTAGAAAAGTACATTGTACTACATTTCAGCACCTGTAAGTTCCACATCTTTTGTAGCATGTTTAGCTAAATCTAAACGATCTATTTCTGCTTGAACTGCTCGCGTCCCTTAATAGCCTTTTCAGGAATACCCCTTAGTCTAGCAAACATTGTCAGGATTTCCTTTCCAGTAATTTCTCGAATAGAGCATTCAAACTGAGTGGACAGTAACCAATTAGTTGTTGAGACTTGACGTAATTGAGTCCTGAGGGATGTAAGATTGTTACCTACTCAATTAAAAATGTCAGAGTTAATACTTGCAGGATTATATATGCTGATATTTCATTCAACTTAAAGGGACACTTTGAATAGAGCAAATACTAATGCCCCTGCATTCAGGACAATTGTTATACTATGTCGGAATGATGACTTAAATATAACTAGTGAAAAAAGTAAACAACAATTAATTTAAAAATTACCTACAAACGTTTTGTAAGATACTGACTTCACAGGGAAACACTTGACTAGAGCTAAAAGATTGTATAATTAGAGGTTATGTTTGTTGAAGATTCAAGCTATAGAATGCTAGAAATATGGTCAGAGAAGCAAGCTATGCAGAGAGAATCATAGAGCATCATCAGTCACACAAATCACCAGTTAGGGTTAAACGAAATTATTTGGTTGCTATATGTATCAAGGGTTTAAGGATCTGTTAAATTTTAATAGTTACTTTCATCAATTGTCACATACAACAATAGAATAAACCAAAGCGAGTGGACATATAAATAATATATGATGTAGTCAACAGCTGTTCCAAAACTGATCATTGAACGTCTGGCACAATGTATATACCAGACATTTGCTTGTAATTGATGTTTGAATGTGAAACCAGTAGCGATAGATCATTCAAAGGAGCAACAATGAATACTGTCATTACAAAACAATGTAACCATAATTAAGCAGTGCTTTTAGAAAAGTTTTAACAATTTTTACACAAGACAATACAATACTTTAGATATACATGATCATCATAGCCACTCAAGACAGCTGTACCGTAAGTAGGAGTAAGATCTCCAGTCAACATTTTAAAGGTGGTAGTTTTACCAGCTCCATTGGACACCTAGTAATCCAAACACTCACCACTGGGTATATAAGACTAATGCCATTCACAGCTAACTTGCAGCCTTCTTGACAATATGGCCAAACAATACAGACAGTGGCTGTGAGATCTTTGTACTCCTATAAAGAGATACAGATTCAAACCCTTAAATTTCATTGAATACCATATTTGTTGTTTGATGGTGAACAATTACATGATTTTAAAAAAATAGATATTAAACAAACAAAGTACATGTACTACAAAAACTAGTGAATTTACTTATGTATCTACTTTGTTGTGTTTTTTTCTGGATTATGACAGAATAACTACAAGTGGGATTAAACTGCACTCTTCATTAAAATTCTATGATTCAGTCTTTACTGTGACAAACTTTTAACATTCACATATTCCTAGCTTAGAGAATACGACTATGGGTGTACTGAGGTTACATAGCAATGTATCTATATACATTCACTAGACCTTGAAAAAACTTTTATACCTTAAACATCCAATGAAGTACAGAACATATGTTACATATTACTATGAGTAAACATGAACAGTGTAGTCATAATATATACAAATACCCCTTTAGGGTCTCAGTGAATCAAATTATCATTCCATTTAAAAATCCAGATTTATAATTGTAACAGATACCCTACTAATCAGGATATTTGCTTCAATTCCACGACATTTGCTCACTTTGATCAAATTTCTTTATGACTATAGCATCAGATCAGAGTACTCAGTGAAGAATTCACCTTCCTCTTTCAGCAGCTACATCGTCATCCTCCTAAAAGACATTGCAGTATTAATACTGTAGCTATTTGGTATACTACCTCAGGTAATGTTACAGGCTCAACCTCTTTTTTTTATACGACGATTTAAAAAAAGTCGTTTTTAGTTCAGGAATAAAGAACTGTCTCTATATTTATAAAAAAACACTTACTCTTGTACAAGGGATTAAAAAACAAAACAATGTTTAGTTTGAAAAGGATAATATAAACATAACTTACTTCAATCATTAGTGCAATGACTAGAAATTAAGATACCTTCTAGTATCAAGTATAAAAGACATGACCAACCAGGAGATGAAAAGGTAAAAGACATTGTTGGCATATGATGATGTTCCAGAAAAAATACAGACTTGGTTGAGGAGATAGTACAATTAAAGCATGTGTTTTTATAGCAATAGATAATCAATCATTCTCATAGACTGTAGGATAGCTACAATCGAGACCACATCAGATTGTTCACATGTCCTCTTTTGTCAGTTGGTTGGTGTAATTTTATTCAATCCATTCAAAACCCTAACAATTACAAAATATAGAACATTAATCATTTACAAACTGATGTTCAACCTACGCATATACGGATGTAACATAAAAAATAATTTAGTGTATCAGATGTCTTTTGATTAGCAAGAACAGCTACCTGTACCACCAATAGCATACCTGAAAGTAAAATATCATCAATAAATATATTCTCTAAATGCTGGTAAATAGAGTGTACAGACACTTCTATATGCATATCATCACAACAAAGTGGACAAAGTAGTCATCTAGTGCAATGTTCCTTTTAAACCTTGTTTCTTACCAAAGCTCCAAAGAAGAAGAGACAAAGCATTAAAAAACAACAAAGCAACAAGTGGCATTAGCAAACAAGAAAGACATCCATGTAATTGACAGGAATGATAGCCCAACAACCAAACAACTAGAATGAGACAAATAATAAAATTTTAATATAAACATCTGAACACTCAAAAGTCATCAGATCTTAAATGTTCCAATCACACATGTCATAAGGAGTCTACATATACAATACCAATAGCAGGACAGAGCTCCCAATGTTCTGTCCGCTTTGTAAACCAAAATTATATGGAAAGCAGCAAATATTACTCAGTCAATACAAACTGGTTGAATGCATTTAGTAAATCCCAAGCAAAAGTGCTAGCCAATATGAAGTAGCATGAACACCACTCACAAACTGAAGATGTTTAGCCTATACATAAACAACAGTTACATTACAGATCATAAGAAACTGAAAACACACAGTTTTGAGTCTCGTTCTTGTACAATAAAAAACAACAAAACTTGCAAACAAAAAATTTAGTCCAAAAATAGACAAGACATTGATTATAATGCCAAAAAATTTTCATTTTGAGTATCAGTAACCTAGAATATTATAAGTAAAACAGGTAGACAGCATCACATGTCACATATCATATACAATATACACAATAAATGGACATTTCAAATAACAATGATTAGTCACAAAAATAAAGCTTGGCGAACAGAAAGTAGATAGAGACTCACATGATCTACATTCAATCAAACTCACTTGCTGTTGGATGCTTCGAGGTAGAGGATAATTATAGACTGAGATGGTGACATTACTATCAAAGACTTCAAGTAAAGGTTATAAAAAACATTAAGAGCAGCTGCCCCCATATGGTAAGGCTATATATAAATAAATACATAGCATATAAATTCAACAATAATGGTACATCTTTTAAAAAAAAATGGGTGGTTTTGCCTGTTAAATAGCTCTTCCAATCTCTTCATCATAATTATGCACATATTAATTACTACTTACTGACTTCTGCTCAAAGGTGGATACAATCTATCATACAGAGCACAAAAATTACTAAAGCATTATTTTTTGAGAATAATAACAAATAAATTAACTACCAACTGCTGGTAATTCTTAGTGATATACTAAGACATGTTGTTATTACCTGATTTATAACACACAGTAGCCAGATAAGCGGTCATCAGATGGATAAGGTTGAGATGTTGTCCAATCTGAAATGAAACTGCATGCGGACAAGGTGAAGGCATTACCACATATTTCCCTCCAATAGTCATAGTCATAATACCACCAAAAAAAACTACTGTTTAGATTATCACAAATAGGGATATAAATAGAGCTACTGCAATTTGTATCTGAGCACGTTTCATATAAATCCTCACAGGTGTTTCAGTGATATAAGGATAAGGTATTTGACAGGCATCAAGTGCATAAGCTAGGAGTCTAACAATTGCACTAACACTTTGATTGACATCCACACACAGAGTAAGTTGGCTGTGCTGAATGGGAATACATAACCACCTGTAGAGAAAAAAGATTACATTATATAATGACCCTAAGGTTATTTTGATGTTATATTTGTTGTTGTGGGAAATGATTGTCGCTATATTACAGATAGAAAGTTGGCAGAAGCTGTAAACACTGCCTCAAAAAACATCACAGAACTCAGAGATTCAATCAGTATAAAACCATATTTAAAAATGCTTGCCGCAAGTAATATATTCAATGATTGGTGGGTATTGAATGAACGCACATACAAACACATCACACACTATGTCTCTCTTGGCATGCTGCAAATATAAGGCAAAAAACAGTAGGAGAGGTTTTAAAAATCAATTGTGTTTTGTCTTTACCATTACCTGAAAATCTCACTAAGAAGTCATAGATTTCAAATTGTGAACTGACAGTCAATATTTGCTCTGCTACATAAACATTTATATCATCTAATGGTCCAGTAGGAAGTAGAAACATTAGCAAAAATCACTGATAGATATTGATGGTGGATAAGGCAGTCAATATGATTGATGGTCTTGGTTTTGTAATGCAGGATTAGTACATGTATCAGTTTGTTTTGAAGTGGCACTACAGCAAACTAAATAAAGAAATTAAAAATAAGAGATATTAAGATGGGAATATACAAGCAGTATTGTAAAGGACTAGTAAACACTGCAAAATGTTGTAATTCTGTTGGTTGCTAAAAGCCAAAAATGAAATTGGATTCAAATATTTGTCGGTGTGATTTGGTTTAACAATTGCAAGTATATTTATGTGTAGTACAATGCATAAAAAGGCTTAGTTACTGCACTTGGACATGAGATATACATGTAACTATTGTCTTTGCAAAAATATCTTGTTTTCAATGCAAGTTTAATGCAATATTTCTGGGAAAAAATAGCTGAGATAACCAAACAAAACTAATTATTTAACAAAATAATGCTAACCTTTTCTGTTTGCATTAACTACATGATGAACAAATGATCATGGCTATAACAAATTTTAGCCAATAATCAAACAGATCAAATACTATTTACATTCTAAGGAATCACAATGATGCAAATACAACAATGGAATTGAATCATATGATAATAACAATACTATATACATGCATAGAATATAATCATACAGTGATCTTACACTAAACAATCAGGACAGTTTTCTGTAGCCAAAGGATCTATTTATAGAACATACAGAATTATCGTTTCCTTTGGGGTAGTTGAATCCTAAATATAATTATAATTATAATAAATTTATTGTAAACAAGTGCCAACTTACCATAGATCTAGAGGCACAATATTTATCTAACATTTGATATTGATAATCACAGCACTTGTTCAGATCAGTATGAGCAGAACGTTTTTGAGGGCAGTAATAGGACCAGTATAGTTAAAGAAGTTTGTGACACCAGAGTCTGGGCACATAAGAAGACTAAGAGAAAAGAAGCGAAATAAAAATAAATTAGTGGTAGTTTTTACATAACTATGCTGTACATATACTTATGCAATAGCGACTGTGGGATCAACTTAATACAAATATCATGGAAAATATCAAAAAAGTATAATTTAGGTAATCTATAATAAAAATTAAAACTATTTAATATACTACTATTTTTCAACACAACAACTTACTCCTAAATCAAGACCATTTAGATGATTCAGCCAATTGTGCCCAAAAAAAATGGGATATTATTAGTAGGAGCTGAATTCTGAATTGAAAGCCAATCGTTTTGGGGTCTTCAGAAGTCAGTCCAGGTACAGTTCTTAGCAAATAATCAGTCCATAATACAAAGATTAGTGGAATGATGAGCTGCCATATTATAGATATCCAAAATCGAAAGAGTGATATAATGTTGAAAGGAACATGGCAACAAAAAATTGTTGGAAACCAGAGAACAATACCAGTGTTTAACAGTAATACTTTTTTCAGAAAAGTTAAAAGTCCTATAGTAAGTTCAAAACCTTACAAGTGATCTAATCTTGTAAAAACAACAATTAAAAACAATATGTAGGTAAATGCACAATAAGAGGACATACACAGGACTCGTGTAGTTCCAATACAACAGGCCTATTGCCTGCAGAAAAAAACCAGTAAATATCTACTTATTATAAATACGCAACAGGGCATGTCTGACAAGATTTAGTTACTTGACCACCATCTTGTGTCATACCGTCAAAACAATGTAATACTTATACACACATAGTACGTATTAATGTCTTATACACAAACCATGAGTTGTAAACTTCAACATCTTGGGACAAACGAAGGGGAACAGACTGAGAATACCTCACTTGCTCACACTCTATAGGATTAAAATGATGAGATCTTGACCAAAAATTGAAGGTTACCAAATAAGAACATATTATATGTAGTATTTAGTATATAGGTACTACTTATAATTATAGAATGCGCACCAGTCTACAGCTGAAATATATAACACTGAGCATAATGACAGCATGCCTTGTGTGTTGGGCTTTATCTTTGTCAGCTAGTAGATCATGTGTTTTTGCATTATTTCTAGCATTATGTAGTAATTGTGCATGTGTAAGCATTCATAGCAACACAAAATATTCTGACAATGCATTGTTTGTTTTAGTGAAGAAAATACATTGTGGAAAGTAGTATACCTATATCCCCCAAAAAACATGCAGTCCAGGAAAAATGGGAAGTTATAACTGTTTATAACTTCCTATAACCTGATTAAAGTCCACAAAACTAAAAAGTATGGTAAGTAAAAGATTAGCATATCAACGTTCTTAGTAAGGCATTATACGTCAGACAGTTGTAAATATAGTCATTTCTTGCTAAAAAATTGATACACAATATAAATTACTTTGTGTGTACTTCCGTTGTTAATTCAGTTTCATAGCAGGAGGTTGGGGGAGACATTTTGTCCGAGGTGAATGAACTTCTTCCTGTTGAATATCTGTGGTCTTTGAAGCCTATATGTGAAATGATAAATTTTTTTATATAAAGTACAGCATACCTTGAATTCATGTACGTAATACTTCTCAGAAAAAACCTGTAGCAACTCTAATAAAAACTTTTCCTCCATTGTGGTAACAGAGACACAAAAACTACTAATTACCAAGTTTTCTTTCTTGCCTATAAGTAGGAGAGTATTAAAGTAATGTACAAGATCATATAAGAGCTTTTTTTCTTGCAAGGAATGCCATTGTTTAGTTTTCATTATACAATAAGTTTGTCACATTATAACCAAGCACGACAGCTTAACATTATACTTTCTATTGACACTATTAATATAGATTAATTTAGTATTCTAACAATTTCAAACAATGTGTACTTAAAAATACAAGTATAGTAGTTAACGTCCAGGGTGTCAAACAATTTAGAAAACTGGTGAATTGATTGAGATGGTAAAAATAAAGGATAGTTCAGCTCCTACATCAGTATCCTGTTCTGCTCCAGCTACAGTTGTTTGACTAATGATGTCACAGCATGTGAGTCAACATTGAGGCTTGGCTATTGTCATATGATAACCAACACCTATATCTAGTAAAAAATACAAAACCTTTGTAATAAAAATAAATTAGTTGTGTAGTTTTTATTGTTAATAACTAAGTAAAACACAACATGATTGAAATAACATATTTGGAATACATGCACTTGGCTGCAAAATGTCAATTGGCTGTGATATGGTCACTTTTCATTTATTACTTGCATTGCATGTGCATCCATTCCCCCATCTATATTATCTAAAATACTACAGATATAGCTTATAGTCTACAAAAGCGAATTTTATAGTACAACAATTAAGTATCAATTATTCACATTATCATAACACAAGTCTATACCTGCTTTTCAGGAAGAGAGATGAGCCACTACATCTTAGTTCTCCCTTCAGACATAATAGCAATACGAGTCACCCAAATATCAGCGTTCATCCCTATTATTAAAATTCACCATTTTAGCTATGTGATACCACAAAAAAATCATTATACTTGTACATTGTGCATAAAACAGGTAGTGTATTAAAAACAACATAAAACCATAGTTTAGTAAGGATAAAGTACATGTACTCACCATGGAGTAGTTGTCAAAAAATAGTACGTTCTTGTTTATGTTTTGCTAACAAGTCCCCCAAGTTAGCTCGGTCTTGCATAGGGATCCATGCCACTAGTAGGTTCATCCAATATTACAAACTTTGACCACCAACCATGGCTATCCCCACACTAAGTTTTCTCTTCATACCACCGACAAATACTGAGATTGAGTCTTCTCTCTTATCAGTCAGCATTACATCCTTACCATCAAGTTCACTTCCCTGCTTACTTTGACCCCCCCAAAAGGACAACCCTAAAAAGAAACATATACAATCCTCAGTAAACATACTGGAGCCATAACCTGTGTGAAAAAAGGAAACACTTGAAACCAGGCTAAACACAAATCACGAGCAGTTTACTCATGACCAAGTATTTGGATAACTTGTAAAATGACTTGCCCTATGAACATGACAACAAGATTTCCTTATAGGTTGGTCATGAAAAATTGATGTTGTATTTGCATTGAGTCCCTATGGGCTTATGGTAAATGCTTACACATTAAATAAACTAAGAGATAGTTCTAAATGTGTTTCACTATTATATTATACCGGTACTAGGAATGTGAATACATTAGTTAAATGTATATACCTTAAGTCTAGCAAAAAAGCACTGAGATGTTTCTGACACTGTGGAGTCGATCAAAGAGAACAACGTTTTTTTTATGTTTTTGAAAGGACATATAACTAAGTTCATTTTCTTGATTCAAATCAATGTCTTCACAACAATTAGTCCATTGAAATAATAGCATTCCCATCAGTAGGTGGAAAACCGTCCAGTCAATATTGACAGAGTAGTGGTCCTTCCCCCCCAGCCCCATTAGACCAAGACAGGGCAGTAACTGGCCTCGGTACATTTTTCAAAGACAAATGATCAACAGGGCTAACTTTCTCTTCTTAAGGCTCTGTGAAACATAGTTGATTTGGTATTAAAAAACTGAAACTTAAGCATGTGTCTATCATATGATTAATTCTCAGTACTTTAGAATATGTCAATATTAAAGTTATTATTATTAAAATTACAGTAAAATTACTTACTTCCTTATTGTAAATTTTAGTAAGATTTCTGATCACAATACCAACAGGAATATCAGTAGGTTCATCTTCATGAGCTGCAGGCTTATAACTAGGATCTGAAAGAGCTTCCAATTCATCAGGCTATAAGACAACAAACAGTACATTTAGAAATCAGATAGTGGATATTACTTTTAATGGTCCTCTAGAAAGTCTAGGACACATTAAGATGGTACAAATAGGACATAAAAAAGTTTTAGGCACACCATATTTTCCCTGGTTTGACAGCATCAATGTACCTACACAGAGTACAAACAACAAAACATATCATATCTTCCTCCATTTTTTTTTTTGTTTAATAAATTTATCATATATTCCTCCTTACCAGTAAATATCATTTTATTACGACTGTATCACAGCCAACATGAACACCACCAAAGAACATATTAAACTGGTCATCTAAATAAGAGGTCGAGCAAAATTAGAAAAACTAAGTCCCTCTTGACGAAGTTCCATTATAGACAAGACATTGACACCCAGAACCAACACAAGTGTTTGAAAGATACATAGCCCCAATTTTAGTCCCACTGTATATAAGGAAAATATAGTATATACAACATATACAACATTAAAAGTAAATACATATCAGAATAACAAATAACCAATGGTAAAATAAAAATAACATTTTTTTAGAATAACACAATAGATGAATTATAGCATATGATGTCAGAATTACTCACAGATTGAGTGTGTTATACTACATCAGACAAGAAGAAATAGGGAAATGGGGGGGAAAATGCTACAAACCAGCTAATGATCCCAGCAAATAGACCAATCCTTGGGCTGATGAGAAAACCACACATATAATATGATGACAACAAAACAAATATTGGTTAATACCTACATGTAGTTAAGTTGCAAAAATGATTTAACAGTACCAAACTCTATTTGAATTGAGGATGACTGCTGTTTAGTGGAGTTCCAATATGAATGCCATCACCTAACTTGGCATGGCACATAGTTTGCAAGTTTTCTGCAACTTATATGAAGCTGTTTTTGTTTTGTCCATTGTTGTTGTTTTAATCTAGCGCCTCCTTAACCATCAAAAGTATATTTTGAATTTTATAGAACTTTCTCATGAATGCTTGATGAGCACTGTTAATTATATGCAAATTATATATATATATAGTATGTGTGAATTGGATATTATATATGCTACATGTCGCCAAAACAAACCTGATAAAGAAACAGAATGCATCCCCTGAACAACATAAACATCACAAGTACACAAAAATAAGAAAAACCATCACTTCTTGGAAACACCCCTCCATACTAACACATATAAAAGAGACATAAGTACATTGTGTATTAGCAATGTTTATGTTGGACCACACTTTAAGTCATATAGTTTATAATAATAATTGAACTCCAATAAAAACAGTGGTCTGTTTCAAAAACCATGTGGTCATATGTGTCCAGTTACTGAGACCCATCATTGTCCATAGTCTCCCGAATCGAGACTCTTTCTCCAGTACCAATTCCTGTAACATACACACGTATAAACTTAGGAAATTAGGCTAGTACATACAATATCTAATAGAGTACTTTTCTCATTAAATGCCACGTGGTTTGCAACACAATTTTTTGCCAAAGTCTGAAACATTAACAAAGTAATTGATGACAAAAACTAGTGGCATATCTAATAGTTTACAAACTTGCTTTTTTACTCAGAACTTCAAAAACCATCAATAGCAACAATGTAATGGGTTATTTATTTGTGATGGATTGGGCTCACTTTTCAAAGTAAACCTATATATCCTATTTTTTAAAACTTAGTGATAACGCAATTAAAAATATTTATTTCTAGCTATACAGCACATGTATGTATGTCTATCATACTTTGACAAACACCTCCAGATGAGTAAATGAGGAAAGGATAATGAAAAGAGGTAGGAAGAAGGTGTTGATGAAATTCTAGGAAAGGGGTCTTAAGATAGGATGGGTAAGGAATTGCTATAATTAAAGAAAAGAAAGAAAAGAATAGGTTAGTATATATACTCATTTGTTACAGATGGATAAGTTAGTATATATAGACATTTGTTACAGATGCCTTACCCTGACCAGACACATCAATATTAATGGTTTCCTGTTTTTAATTCAATAATAGATTCATCAATAATTTTCTCTATTGCATAAACCCTTCATTAGATAAGGACTACAGAATATATAATACAAATAATACAGTATGAATGTCCATGCACCCATCCATCTACATACTTAGGAGATACACGCGCTCCTGCTGTTTGAAAGCGTACTAGAGGCCATTCTGGTGTCCCATGTACCATATGGATAAACATTTTGTCTCAGTCGAATAGTATATTTGAACATTATCAGTATCCAGAATCCTCACAAAAAATACCTGCAAACAGTACAGTTTTTTTAACTATATTCAAGATTAAAGTATTCTATTATTATATCAATACTCTATCTACACACACAAAATGATAAACAAGAAGAGAATAGCAAGAGGAACACATACCTACACCACCAAGAAAACAGCCAGAGTCTCTTTGAGCACTTGAAATTCTGAATTCTCTGATAAAGTCACTTTGACTAGCCACACCTATCAAATTACCTTGACTAATTACTCAACTTTGGACTAATGATAGTGGATAGGTTTTTGTACTATAAAAGAGAGATAAGGAAATCATACAACTGTCAGCAGTAATTATATTAAAAATCATAAGTCAGACTTCTCTGTGGTAGTTTAAACTAACTTCTATATTTAACATGACTTCAGATTACCATACCTTTGCTAATAACAATATATTATATTTAAAATAACTCTTACCAATCTCTGAATTATTAGGAGCAATAGTAGACATTATACATACCACGTCAGGTAAAACCAATGGTCAGAATCAAATGTCACAAAACATTTTTTCTTGAGGCCTCAAGCTGGTCTATATCTATTCAATTGATAAAGTCGATGAAACAACTGATAATTAATGATTTCTCCATTATTGCATTATTTTCTACCCATTAGGATAAAATGCAAATTTTAATACTAAACCTGAAGCCACAAGGATACGGTATAGCAACAAATCAGGAATTAAAAGTCAAATTATTGTTGCCAATAGGCACGACGAATCTGTTGAGAAGAATACAAATTATTTCTAATCACCCAAGCTTGTTCAAGAGGAAGGGTCTTGAGAACATGGATTTATAAGTAACGGCATGTTGCATGGACAGTTGAGTGTTAAGTATGTGCAAACAAAAAACATTCCTGTCTTGAGAAACTATTACAAATTTTAATATTATAACAATTACATACATAATCAAAGAAAGACAAATAAGCAAAATCTCCAAAACTGATATTGAAAAAATCAGATTGACACATACACACAATTTGCAAGGGTGCTTATACTTAAAAGATAGTAAATACAATTGGCAGCCTTTACAATAGTAGTTGGACCTTCTATCATGGAATGTAATAGTCTTGTACCAAGACTGCCATCCCCCAAATGCTCTAAAGTCAACACTTCTGATGTGTTCCTCTGAGTTTATTATTGCATGACGTTAATACCTCCATTTGGCCTTGTAAAGCCTGATTCACACTAGAGTATTTAACAAACATATCGTGACGCAGTGCGAAGCATGCACACCATTCGTTACGTACCGTAAAAGCAGAAAATAACGTACCGTAAATCATAGAATTTGTTTTTCTATTTCCTTACTGATTTTGTTACTTTCTACCAATCAAATCACGATGAGCACGTGTAACACATGATTAAAATGGCAGAGTTTGACGATAAGCTTATTAACTAAAGTACAAGATATCCCTGTCTATACAACACATGATTGAGCGACTACAAAGTTGGCCTTAAAAAAGAAAATGCGCGGATCGCTATAGCTGGCAACATGGATACCTCTGGTAAGATAGCATATAATGATTATAGTTATTAGATGTTTGCTACTGTAGTTGAATTGGTTCAGAGGAGATGGAAGACATTACGAGAAAGATAATGCTAAAGAAGCATAAAAAGAATAGGAGAAAAGTGGGTGATAGCGCCGATAGCGTATCAACGAAAAATGGGAACACTATCACTCAATGAATTTTTAAAAAAAATTTATCAAAACACAAAAAGTGAGGTCATGTATTATTGTAATACAAAATATAATACATTATACATACATAGTTACTACTGGAAATATGCTGCAGAGAAAGAAGATAACCAGCCGCCCATACTTGACGGCCACCATTGGAACTGACAATACTTCTGAAAGTGAAGTTCCTATAGATGAGGTAGATCTAAATTGTTGATGATCATCCTAGTGATATTGAAAAGTAATTGATTGTTAGTAAGACTATAATATATGCTTTAATACAGGACTCCATTGACCATTATGAACTGCATTGTCAAAAGATTCTAGTGTGACTCAAAAAATCTATTATAAACCATGGCAATCACAGGTAAAAAAGACCTAGAGTGGACATTGATGCTGTGGAAATGGAAATATTAAAAACAGCTGAAGGACCTTGCACGTCAGATCAAGATGATGAGGAAATGACATTTTGGGGCATCCAATTGGCATTGACCTTGAAAAAGATGGAGCCACAACAAAAGTCATTGGCAAAAATTAAAATACATAGAGATGTTATATGCGATACATTTTTCCTCCTACCCATCCCACCTACAGTAATAGCTCATCCGTCTGATTTGGAACTATCATGTGGGATATGAATACGGGCATCATTTCCTACTCTCTCTGATAATAATGAGTAACCATAATTTACATCCATTTGTTTTGTTATTAGTTAAAAATTTATTATGATGAATAGTTTGTGTTCTTTGCCATGGGAGAGCACCATCATGGAAAGCCTGAAGTCGCTCTCCGCATATCACGCACTTCACCCGCTGGTCTGGAATATCGTTTGCTTCCAATACGTGAAACAGGTTGTAGTCCATTGCTATTATCGTGCTGTCCTCCGTCGCCATATAGTAATTTCCCCTTATGTCTCCTCATGTCGAGATTATCAGTGGGCAATATGGCTTCATGAAGCTGGATTTCGTGCTTCAGATATTTTTAAATAATTATGAAGAAGCACATGCTCCCTGTAAATCTTCGTACCCTTCTCTGGCTTGGCTATAATGGGCCTACGAAAAATTCCTGAACTTTGTAACCAACATTTCCCAAAAGCTTCTCGATCACCCTTCTCGCTCTTGAAAGACGCTATTGAATATATGATTAGCATCTGTTAGATACTTACTCAGGATATGGTCACAACATGTTATGTTTTTCAATGGAAGGCGCATCACCAATGAAATAAATAAGGCACATACAGAATTTCCACTGATAAATCAGATCTGGCAGATGCAATGAACCTTTTTCCATAGCCTGACCAACCTTGAGTTGGCCACACTCCACCATTGCTGTGGAACCTAGTGTTACCAATATCCGAGAGCGTGACAGCAAATAATTGAACCAACAACACCGCCATGAGGACAAATCTGTGTGTGCCTTTGTAATTGAAATACCGCTCTGAACCACAATTATGGTGGAGCCTGTATCATTATGTGGTTTGGCATCTATAGCCCAACACAATGGGAAATTTCCCTGTACTTTCAAATCCATCACTGATTCGCCTCCATTCGTCACATACTTGCAGGAGTGTGTAAATACTCGGGTGAAAGAACTTCCATATAGCATCATCACAAGTGTCATCAATTATACTGCATACCGTGGAGTGGCCTAGTCGGTAACTAAACGAGATTGTCGCATAGAATCACCCTGTCACCAAGTAACGGATTGTTACGGCAAAGCTTTCACCTGCTGACATGGGTGTCCTCAATTAAGGGTGGTTGACGAGTGATTAATGCCCACGAGAGATAGCAAGCTATCAAATCTTGTAGGTATTCATGTGGAAATATTTTAATAATAACTTTCGTGATCAAACAGCCTCATTTCTTTTATCAGCCGCATGGTATTCCTCCATCTCAGCCTGTTTTTCTGGAATATTTTTCTTACCCATGATGACCTGATAAGTGATAACTGCCTTTCTGTCTTCTCAATCGTCTCTCCTAGTAGCAACAGCAAATAAGAGCACACGTTCTTCTTTTTAACAGCATCCTCTTTTATGGTTACACCTAACAAACACACCCACTTACTATAACGTGATCCTCTAATGTGGCTCGTGCCATGTGGCATTAAAAAATTGTGTTGCGTTGTATTTTGTTACGTAAGTTTTACGACGTTTACTACTCTAGTTTGAATATCCCTTAAGAGGTTGTTGCTGAACAAATGGGACTGCCAAGAAATTTTGCAAACTGCAGAATCCTAGATATGCATGTCCCCAGCTTTAAAATAGTGAAAGGTTGGTACCACCAGCTATCAGCAGTTAGCTGGTGAAGCCAGCCCTTTCTTGAGAGTCTGAAGACATGATAGGACAATGTCTCTTCCCAAGGATTAGGAGGAACAAATCACGGACTCAATAACCTGGTCTAGACAAAAAACATTGTTGTTGTTGGTGGTTGTAAATATTATGGCCGGTCTGGTAGACATTTACGTGGAATATGTTTGTTACCTTCTCTGGATTAGGTTTGCCTTACAATTTATTTTATTTTGACACTTAGGAAGTTTGCAAGAAAAAGGACTAACATAAAATTGCTACATTTTCGCTAAATTTAAATCTTTTTCAAAAGGATACTGGGCTACTGACCCAAAAAAGGTTGCCTACCGACTACACAAGCCTAACAACATTTTGACAACCAATTATTGGGACAATCTGCCCTATGTAAACTTCACCAGGGGTGGGGGGTCAAAAATAGAAACCATTTTATTATTTTAAAGCTTTGTTACAAAATTACCAAATGTTATGTTCCAAGGCAAGATAAACTGGGCAATAACAAACACGCTTGATGAAAATATAATGCAAATTCTGAAGACAATTTTAGAAACAAATTAACAACCTGAAGCAGAAATTTTTCCTAAAAAAGGAAAAATGCCAATTACAAGAGCACCAAGTACAAAACTTGTCGACTTCTTTTGTTGAACAGGAAGTCATTTTTTTTCTTCGTTACTCACCATGACCACCGTCACCCTATGTAATACCGATTGCAAAATTTCTCATTTTACGTAATTTTTTCCAATTGATCTATTGCTATTCTTACTTTCTATTATTTATTCAAATTTTACAATTTACACTAGAAACAATTTTAGTACCGATTATAAAAATCCAATTCTTAAGAATAGCTTTATGTTATTCAAGTAAGGCCTTATTGGAATAATATATCTGTTCGTCATATGCTGTGAACTTAATGCTACTGTAACTTTCTGATTTGGAAGGCCCTCTATTAACATTTCGTGTATTTCATGGATTACTAGGTATGGGGGACGGGGGAATTTCTCACTCTATATGTACATGCTTTTTAATAATATTATATCACATTATGAAATTAGCAGTCCCTCTACATAATTAACTTCAATATTAAAAACGTTTGGGCACAGGCAGTGCGGGCGAAGTTTTATGTATTATACCCTCATTTTCGCCCCTTTATCGCCCACATTTCAATTTTCCTTTGCGTTTGGAGTCTTTTAGCGCTCCTAAGTTGGTTATTACTACAGAAAGATACTTTTCTGACATCTGGGCGAAACATCGCCAATAGCACTAGAGAGTCATCAAAACGACAGTCAGTTGGGAAATTGTTAAAGAGAGGAGTAAAGAAAGAGAGAAAAAAACAAGAAAGTAAATTACATTTATTACTTATTATTATTATTAGTCTTATTATGGATTACAGAAAGCCACGCCCACCCTTGCGAAATGTGGGTGTGTTTTAAAGCCTTAACTTTCTCGTCAACAAGTTGTCACGTCAATTACAATGTTAAACGAAGTCAATCTTTTTACCTAAGCACCCAATTAACCCAACAATTTAAGTAATCACATGTACAGAAGTGAATTGAATCCATTGATCTGGTGCATGTTATATGATAACTACGAATCTGATAGTGTCCATAAGTTGGAACAGAGTCAAGTAAACAAGAATCTACCGGTGATGAACCTGACATTTTAAAGTTCCCAATGAGGAGACTTCATCAAAGATCTCGTAAATCTCAGTAAGTCTATTACTACTTAAATTCCGTTCATCAATCTCTATTGTATACTTTACCAATGCTTACTAATAGTTTCATATTTAATGACCGATCTAGCTACACACACACATATATATATATGTATAACATTTCTTTCTATGTTTAGTCCATCTATCTCTGATTCCACGTGTTGTATATATGTCCATTACAGATCCCGCCATCCATGGAACAAGAACAACTACAAATTGCACTTGCCCTGTCAGCATCATTAAACGAGGACAGATATACCTTCCTCCTCAGGAAAAAATAAACTAGACGTCAGAAAGATCAACATGAAACTGAGTTTACCACCCTCTACTGATATTGACTTCATCACCTGAAGTCAAACGGTGTCTATCAGCTAAAGTAGAATGAGATATTTAAGTCATGAAAATGAAAATGGGGATATTTCCTGTCTACAATCCACTGTTTGAGTGAGTGCATAGCTGGAGCAGCATGTGCTATAATGGAAGAAATGACAGGGTACAATCCCCTTAGTGTACATTGGTGAAGTAATGAAATGGACAATCATCAGTTTTCCTAGATGCTTTTACTGAGGATTGTGCTTTTACCCCAGTAGTAGTATATTCATGTTACTATCCCTCTCCAGTCGCCCAGTGTAATACATTCTCAGACCATCTATGTTTACACCCTAGACTATCTACTGCGTTAATCTACTACTACAAAAGACTCTTACATCAAGTTCACCTTAGCGTTGATGCCTCTTGTTCTGCTATTACCCCTATATCTGATATTGGTACAGTTTTTTGGTGTTTCCTTAATGCTCGCTGGATCATCATTTACGGACTATATGACAATGTGCAGTTGAGTACTGCATATAAAGGAAGAGTAGTAGAGTCTGTGGATGAGTTTTTTATGTTCCTGCTCGCTTGATCACATACCACCTACTAAGGTTTGTGGGCTTGTATTAATTAATACAGTAGAATGCAGTGTACTTTTACTATACCTCTTTTGATGCATTTTATCTGTGATATTTGTACCTAATATAAATATTTGTGTCTTGCAGTGTTCTGTTATCAATATACTGATTGTCATTATAGTTTTGTTTCATTAGGTTGGAAGATGGTTAAATGTACTGTGTGTTGCAGTGAACCTTGTAGAGCAATTACATACTTGGACAGAGGATCACAGCACAGTCAATACAGTAAGTGCATATCATATACTGTACTATATGTGGTGTCTCTCACTGTAGCATGCAAGCATCATCAATCAGTCTAATTATCAGTGAGAGATCATTTGAGTTTGATCTTCACTCATTGTTTACTACTGGTCTATATAGTGATGTTTTTCCATTACAACCTCTGGAAATACAGACCATACCTGCTCATGCTTGTATATTAGCATGTAGATGTCCAAATATGGCACGGGTAAGTATATTTAATGCCTATACTACCAGTCTATCTAATAATCAATTTCTACAAAATGTTCTTTACAAATGGATTCATTGCCTGTCTTATACTCACTAGATGTTATCTAAGCCCCCAGTCCTGGTAGTTATAAAGTTGATCTTACTGACTTTACTTCAGAGGTAGTGACTGTATTTTTACATTCCTATATACAGCTACTGTCAACGATGAACCTATAATATCATTTGATTATGTGAGGAGACAAAGTATTGACTTTAGCTAAAATGTGATTTAATTAGTTTGGAATACATGAATGAAATATTGAAAGTAATGTACATGACAAATAGGACAGATTGGATGGGTAAATGGATGGATGTTGGACTGGTATGTAGGTAGATGAATACCTCATCAATGTACAGTAAAGACATAAAATAATATGTTGTCCTTTCAATCTTTTTTTAGATGGGAAGTTAATGATCTCACTGAATTATTAGAGGGAGATTCTATATTCTCTTGCTCCTACTAACCAAGACATTGATTTGCCAGTTGAATAAACTGTCTGTTATCCTTCTACCTCTCCCATACACAATGAACTAGTTACCATAACAACCTGTTTCAGTGAACCTGCAAAACTCAAACTCTATTATAGATTCTAAAGTTTCTAGTCCCAAGTCTAGACAGGACCCTCTTGTTCTCTTTTTACGTATATCCTCTCCACCTTTATCTCCTCATCATGACTCCATCCCCTGTCTATCTCCTTCTTTTTTTGTCTCCACCCATTCCTTCATTGATTCAACCACCAGATCATTATTATCTCTCTCCTGGTACATTAGACACCTTCACACATAACAAACATTTAATAACATCAGTACAGACATAGCCCAACGTACCTGATAAAAATACTACTGGTATTTCTATTCATACATGAAGAGTCAATTGCCAATTCATCTGTAAACAATAGTTACTGGTACTACTGAACAACAAAAATATTTCTCTACATTCATCGACACCAGCCAAAGCTAAAGTTAAAATGTTATCGGTTGGAGTGACACCTCAAGTGTGTTGGTTCGGGGCAGAGTTTGTGACTTTCCTCAAGATCATCGGCATGAAGTGTGTACAATCTGATGATAATATAACACAATGCCAATTATAGAGGCATGGGAACACCTTGTTTGAAGGTGAATAGATGGATGGATTAATGGACAGATGGCGGATAAATACAGCTCTTTGACATCGTATTAGGATGTATGTTCACCAATATGGTGTTCGTTCTTTGCCAAAAAAGAAGATGATGCTTTATTAGAGGAGGATCTACCATTATCAACATCCATTGGTAGGTAAAGTATAAAAAAAACTACTTACAAGTAATTAGTATATGATGTATTGACTTAGATAAAGACTGGTACTGTTATAGAGAGTCCACTGTGGTATCTACACATCAAACTGGTGTAAAAGGAGAAAATAGTTAAAAGATGAAGGAGACCAGGGGTAATGGCCAAGAGGATCAGGTTTTGATTACGTATAATCAATTCCATGTAGCAAAATGTACATTATGCATTGTATTTATTTGATAGTTGATTTGACACACAGTTTTGATGCCATACTTGCTATTATTAGTATTCATACATTAGATGTTGGAGAAGCTAGTAAAGAAGCTCTAATCAGAAATAAAGAAATGTATCAAGATATATTCTCTATAAGGTAGATACAGTTATACATTTACATGGAATGTATATGTGGATATATTTATTGGACATTGTCCTACATTCTCTTCTTTAGCCATTAGAGTGTAGTATCTATTCAAAGTCATCCTCAAGTCACAGCAAGTTAGTATTTGTAGAGAAAAGTTAATGGACATCCTAGATCAGTTGTTAGTAAGTTATACTCTTATCTCTCTTATCTAATTATCTGTATATTACTCTAGTGTAGAACAACTCTATTCCAGTCAAAGAGTCCCAGTAAACACTGACATGAATTCCACTAAAATATATTGTTGTATATTTTGTTATATCTACAAAGAAACACCTCTATTAATTGACAGTAATTAAATATTCTTATCAACCATATTATAGTGAGATATGCTAACTATGAATAGCAGACTCCTCTTGTTTAAAATCACTCCAGAAACAATAGTAGCAGAATATTTACAAACAACATCTTCTATTACACCAACCTCTTTCTTTACACACATAGTCCAGAGATAAGTGGCAGTTGTGTAGTCCAGTTTTTATTATAAAAATAACAAATAAATGAATGTAAATTCACCTGGTTAAATGCACTGTTTAATATGCACAATAGTTTGAAACATCAATCGTATAATTACTCATAAATGAATTTAATTTATGATCTTTTGACCACAATTATGTGGATTTATATGTCCCTCGCTCCAAAACTCCACACTTTGCAATTATATTTATACAAAAACTACTTGCAAATCTAAACATGCAAAATTGTCAATTCCTCATAAATTACATGCAGTTTCGGTTGATAGTCACCCAAACTTGTCCACTGTAGTGCCTTTAACAATTAATCCTCTTCAAAGATTTGGTATTCTCTTGTGCTAGTAAATTGTATTCACAAGCTTAGTAAGGTTAAAAGAGCTACTACATTAGTACCTCCCAGATTTGTCTCAGGTGTCTATAGAATTTTGTTTTTTTTTACTTTTACTAATTTTAATATAATTGACTTATCATGTACCCCAATAAATAAGAACCATTAATTAAAATCTTATGTTCTTCCCATTCTATGGATCACTAATTTCTGCTGTAGTTACTCTTCCAGCATCTAATAATCTGTATAAGTGATCATCTTGTTATCATCATCACTTTTCTCTGAAGTTGTCTTTTGGTATGCCTTCAAATTTTAAGTCTACAGAAGGAGAAAGGAAAAAAATTTAAGATAATGCTTAATAATTGTTATTTTACCGTCATTAAGAGCCCTAAAATTACTGCTACTGTTATCACCTCCTTCAGCATCACCACTATTCAAAGTTTACATGGCCCCTGGAGAATAGCGCCTAGGAGTAATGAGGCTGGCAGGCTACTAGCTACACCACCCCTTTGTTATTAGTAATAGTTATAAATTCACAACAAAACTTGGAACATTACTGAATAAGTACTCAGTTCTATTGTCAATGACTCATTGAATCAATTATTGTGTTCTTCCCATTTGTAGGATCAGCAAATATAATTTCTGTTTGAGGTTACTACATTTCTTCTATTCAAGTAACCTTTAATAAGTGCTCATTTCATAGTCAAAGAGGTCATCATTATCTGCACTCTTCTCTGCTTGTTTTTAAAGCACTTGTTTGATATTTTTTTATCACATTTTGTCTAAAGAGAAGCAAATGATTGACAAAAAATACATTGTAATTTATAAAAAATATGTTAAGAATGGTCTATGTACTATACTCTATTTGTGTTAAGAATAACTGTGGTTGGTGTAGTCCACATGCCATCAACCTATCTTTGTTGTGGTATCATAGTTGCAAAGTTTTTTATGAATCATACTGAAGGTTTTTGATTTTTTTTTTATCTCTTCTTAATCTGGCTTACTTTTACTAATAAAATTTACTTTTAACTGCATAGGGTTAACAAGTATAGTATTTAGTAATGTAAGTGTAAGTGCCAGGAGTGTAGTAGTAGAAATGTACATTAGAACAATTATTGTTGGTGACTAAAACTATTGCAAATCACCTACATATTTGTTATATCCAAACACACATATAAACCAGTGCCACAAGTACTGGTACATAATAAACACTGCTAAGAGTACAGCAAACATAGTGACAATAGTACTAGCATCATCACATTGAGGAATACTGAAGGTAAACTCTGAAGTATAGGTCAAAGTATCTTGTAACAGTGGATTAGATAGTAACAATGATTAGAATGGCAAACCATGTCAATGTTGTCAGTTCTAACCAGTTAGTTAACTGTTGTTTATATGGAGTTAAATAACCATATATAGCAACAAGTACTACCAAATATAGTAAAAGGATAACTGTGTAGTAATGAGAATGATCAGTAATAATTATATTAATGATTAAAGTAACATTATTAATATATTAAAATTTAGTCCACTAACAAGAATAATAATGAATATCTTATTGTCCTACTTTTCAAGTGTCTAGTCTTTATATATGAAATTAACACGGCTTACTGGATGATATGGTAAAGCTATGATCAAAACTAGTAAGAACAATCTCTGAATTAACTCAATTCCACACCAAAATCCAAAGTTTTCCTGAAAGGCTTTTTAAATGCTAAACCCATCTTCTTCATGAAATAATAATTCTATAAAACAAATTATGACTTAAAACAGTTATTGATGTTATTTGTCATTCAGAGAAGATATACCTTTGCTCTTTTGCTAATGTAAGTCATTGAGATAATAACTGGTATTAAACATATAGAGAGAAGTAGAACAAAGAGAGACAGTATAGTGAGCCATAGATGGCTAGTTGTAATAAAACATTCAGTCTCACCACTAAAGTACCATCGCTGTGTAAATAACACAGTATATTAGCAACATATACTGAATTGATTCAGTAGGTTCTAATATCTCGAGTTCCATGACTTACTCTAATTGATTTGTTTCCATCTTGTTGACGTATAACTGGACAGTTTAGAATACTCAAACAGTATAGATGGATGGTGTGAATAAGCTAATAAGATAACAGTCCAAATTCCTTTAGTGTTAGATGATAAATTGAGAAACGTTGATACTGCTTCATAAAATATCTATAAAGAATGACACTAAAATGTTGGTTACCATTCAACAAACCATTAAATAAAGTCCAGTGCAAGATATAGTACTGCATACCATCCATATATCCATCTCTCTTTACCTCAATATTATGGCTAATGGAACTGTTAGTATTATATTGAGTAGTGGTATGAATTTGAAGAAATAAGACATTGAAGTACTCAGTGATTCTGATAAACAGAAATCATAAGCAAAATAAAATCCCAGAGCATTTGATAAGTAGTAGAGCTAGTGAGAAGAAAAAACATGATTTGTTATTATTTGCTAATGAAAGTATATGGATAGAATTCAAAATTGTATTACTACGCTTAATGAAAAATATGGAAAAGATATTTAATCAGTTATGTTACTATTGCTGTGTTATGTATTGTAGTTACTTTTGATTAATTAGCATGTGATTAAATAAATGGTGTTATTATGTATAATTAATTTACATATTTTCCAATAGTTATAAAAGAGGGTGGAAAATACAGGCCAACTACTGGAACCATCTGTTAAATGGAGGAATACTTAAAGCATAATATGTAAAGATTATTCAGTTACATAGATAAGGATTAAATACTTACATATGCATAACTTTCATGAAATACTATATAATGGGAAGAACATAACGTACTTGGTGGACAAAAATAAGTTTAACATTGACAGATAGAAATATGTGAGATTGTTACTAAATCATTTGTTCTAAGTCATGACTCGTGTTAACCTATATTTTTTATAAAATTATGTTTCAATAAATTGTCTTTGTCCATTTATAATTTCACTAGGATTATGAAATACAAGTTTATTAAATCAAGTTGATTGGTATATCTTCATTAATAATGATCATACCTGTATGTAGAAGAGAAATGGATAACTCCACTCTGGTATACCATATCAAAGAACACTATACTAAATATTACTAATATATCAAGAACAACTAGAAGAAAATAAATACATCATTTACTATATACAACTATATATAATTTACTTAGTACTAGTATTAAAGTGAGGTGATTATTGCTACATGTAACACAGTTATTTAAGAGAACACTAACTCCACCTTCTTCACACTCACCACATAATATACCTATGAAGAACAATGAAATATTAAAATGTCATAATAATGTAACATGTATACTTTAGTGTATTCTACTATTTGACAATTTGCTTATAATCTTTCATCTCTTACTACAAACTCTAGTTATTACCTTTTCTTAAACATACACACTGTTTATCAGGGTTTGTATTAGAATAAATTGAACACAAGAAAACTATTACCAGCACTAGTATTAAAGAAACATTGACAATATCCTGGAGGACACGAATAGAAGTAAAGTGATGCAGGCTCTCCTACTACACGAGTTGCCCAGAGAGATTAGACTACAAAAGTGAAAGGTGACCAGAGTAACTATCTTAGTGATATGAATAATTCAGAGATTTGTAAATATTTCAGTTATATATATACCTTAATAATGACAGAATCTTGGTCTTGTTCACATGACAAACATTACGTACTGATCGATCACATTGACATGTTCTATGGCTAGTCACATAAGTATTTGAAGTTAATACATATCCTCCAATACAGTCTTGATAATCAGTGGTACTGAAATATAGCTTCTGTCTATAATGAATTGGAAATATTTAAGAATAGTTTGAATGAAGACATTGAGGTGAGAAGTTGCAGTACATTGTAATCTAACTCAAAAAGCTGGAATTGTTTCCTATACTCATCATACCTCTTCTTTTTCCCTCTGGATACTATAATGAATGATGGCAATATCACCAAAACTTTGGTTTGTAGAAGTTTCATGGACTAAATGATACATAAATTTAGCCAAAAATGGTTTCTTTTGATATCAGGACAATATCGGGAGAGATGTAAGAGTTATCTAGCAAGATCTAAAGGAGAGAGAATAGGAATACCTTGTACTATACAATTGGTACTGTAGTCTGTAGATATCTACTTCTGTATTAATGTATCAAAATGATGTATTACAGTTCAACTATAAACATGTCTAGTGATTTACATACCAGTTCATGACTGTTAAATTTAGATGGAATGAAGGAGAAGTGTGTTTAACGATCCAGAGGGATTTCCCAACTCATTCAGAGCTTTAAGAGGTAATTCCAACCATTGACCTGGCCACCCACTCAATTGATCAATGTCAATGTTAAGTTTAAACAGAGTCTGTTGTGAAAGAATGTGTTTGATTGTATGGGTCTTGAAATGCTGAATTTTTTGTTGTCATTGCTGTAACAAAACGAAAAAAAAACTAATTTTAGCATTAAAGTAGTTGTAACCAATTCCAGGACAGTTTTGAATAAAAGATAATGCAAGAACTAGGGAGAGTCATGAACTAAATATGTTCCCTTGATTGGAATCATACCATATCTTAATTACATATCTTCATTACCTGACATGGAAGATAGGCCATTGAGGAAAGAATGATTCATCAAATGATTGTCTGTCTCTATTACTAACCCAAGAACAAGATATTAAACTAGTAACATATACTGCAGCACCAAACCAAGCTATGTTACCAGTAAAAGTAATGTTAATTCCAGTCTGAAATATAAAGAAATGTATCATTTATAGCACCAACCAGACATTTTTAGAATAAATTATATGTAATGCTGTCTTGACAACAATAATTACATATATTAGAATAGAGCTAGGTAGCAAGGTCTTTGAACAAGTACCATTTATTACTCCTTCTTACTCTTTTTTTGTACCTCTTGCCAAAGTGTTGGTGGTAAGGTGGTGTCTGTTTCCAGTACAAAGAAGCATTGAGGATTGTAGACAGCTGTTGAAAACTTTGAACTGATGATACAGCAGACACAAATACACTGGCACCGTATCTATAAAGTAATCAAGTTGATATCATTGATATTAAAGTCTTGTGTCAAACTTGTTACTAAGCACATGTATATAAATATATAAAAAATAAAGAATAATATTCATGAGCCACCTACAGCGAACTATTACTTATAGAAATCAACAAAAGAGTGTTCATTGGATTGGATTGTTTGAGTAACTATAGAGATAAGGTTTTTAGAAAAAGCATGCATGTATGAAATAATGATTCTCTTCACATGGCAAAAAGCATGGCAATGTACACACATATATGCTAATACAGTGAAAGTAAAAATTGTTACAGTCTTTACAATCTTTATAAATGGTAAATCTAGTATTAGTACCATACTATTACAGTATAGTTGTGTACAGTAATCTATAGTACATAATTATAATTATTGAAGTAATTATGATCAACTCTACTGTACATGTACTGTACAGTACTATTCAAAAAGTATTGCATAGTACAGTACCAGTATCCTTGCCTTTAATGGTACTACCATTCAAGTCCTTTACAGTAAGTACCTTTACTTTTAGAGGTACTACTGTTAAAGTAGTCTACTTCAAGCTTACTTCATTCAGTTGCACAATAGGTATGTCATCATAGGAACATTTGGAATCTTGATTTTTGTGATAAAATCAAGATTCAAAATGTTGCCTGGTGTTCCTATGATGACATACCATAACTGACTATTTTTACAACTAATGTGTAGGTGCTTTATTTCTTCACAATATATGTAATGAAAACACCTTCAAAAAGGTATGAAAATTTAAAAATTGTGTAATTGAAAATTGGAATTTCATTTTGAAATTTCTAGTGATCAGGAGTGATCAAGGGGAATTTTTAAATTTGAAACTGTAATAGTTTTTAGTCAGAGATGACTTTACTTATATTCTTAATATTATTATCACTGATAAACCTATAAGCACCTTTCAGTGTTTTTATTTAGGCATACTTTAGCTTGTAGTGTATACCTTTGAGAAATGAAATATAAATCCCACAGGCATATTTCAAAGGATAACAACAATTCAGATAAAGTACATACAATTAATTCATTCCACAATTGCTTACCTTCCAGAGTTCCCCATGAACAGTAACTGACATCATTAGACAACTGAACCTGAGAGAAAGACAACAAGTAGAGTGCTGCTCCATCAATTGAAGTATTATTAATAAATTCGATATTTCCACTCATTATGATTCTAGCACCTACAACCTAAGTAAACACATTATTGAAATTAGTATTATTAAGTTGCAAAATTTGAAGTTTGCATATTATAAAAGTTATATAATTATATAAAATTAACTTTACATTTGATTAGTCAACTTCCTTACCCTGAGGCAGATCCAGTATTTCCTATAAATACGTTTTTGCCAGTCATTTTGAATGTCTGTATACCAATACTGACAATACTGTTATTTCCTAAGTTATTAGCAAAGAAGCTAAGGGGAAATAGAACAGTATAGTTAATTATTCTTGCATGCTATATATCAAACAATTTTAAGAAGTCCAGTCAATATATTGTCTTACCAGTTAGTCAAATTATTTACAGGGAAGGATTCTTTTTCTTTATAGTTATCATCAGCGTCGATTACAATGGCTGCACCAAAGCCATTATGATCATTTAACAAAGAGTGTATGTGAAATTATTGCTTTCTAAGTGAGCCAATTTTGTATCACCACCATTTAAATTAATGGAGTAAATATAGTCCTGCTCCAAATAAAGCTTTATTTCCAATAAATGTACAATTGATAGCATAAAACGTGTGAGGAGCATTTAGAGTACCTTTTGTTCCTAAAAAAACTATTCCACCACCACCACCATGTTGAGCTGAATTGTTCCTAAATGACAGGAATCAACCATACCAAATGACTACCACGTCCAGTAAGCAAAACATAAAGTGATCCAGCATACGAACGAGCTACATTATGTTCAAAATAACAACCACGAACACATGTATGTGATGTTGAAATAATGTTCTTGTACCAATACAGCCATTGCTCCACCCTTCCAGTGAAAATACCACTTCTAAAGACCTGACTTGAAGATCTAAAATTAAGCATATCCAATGCAGAATTGTTAGTAAAGTTACATGATGTTACAGTAATATTAGGATTACTAGCAGGTGAACTCATATTGTTGTACGTGATAGACAATGCACCTGTGTTACCACGAAAGGGTTCTTGAATAACTCCAGTACCACGATTGTGAAGAATGAGCAATTGAAAACAGTAACATCTATACTGTTGTGTATATCAAACACTGCCTGAGCAAAGTACCTGTAGTTAATTAAGTGAGGCAATAAAAACACAGTGTATAGTATGGTACATACATACCTGATGATGTTTCACAATCACTACGTTTTCTGCTTCAAATATACGAATTGGAAGTGGGCAATGATCAAAGTTGACGTTTTCAAAATTAACACGTTTAGATATATTGAAATACAAGGAATGAAAGTTATCAGTTTGAATATACAATTCAGCATCAAACTGACAGACAATTTCAACTGCTCCATCTCCTATGATACTAACTGATGCATTAGTAACAATAGGCTCAGTAATAAGATGTACACCAGACTGAAGATTAATGACAAAGTAGTTACATACCTCTGTATTTTTTATTGTTAAGTTTAGAGGCAGCTTGTAAGCTAGGACAGTTATAGTAACGCGTTGTCACTCGCTCGCACTCCTTAAAAGGGATCATGATCAGTACTGTTGTAGTAGCATTGTTCATACAAAACAGCCATACAACGTTGACAGTAACGAGAGAAAATATAATGTTACTAGCAATCTTACAAACATCACGACAAACTGAATCACTAATCCTTAGCCACCCCCTCACTCTCTAAGCAATGTAATGTTTTTATGATTATACAATAATAATTAAATATTTGTGACAAAATACCATCAAAATTAGTGTCAAGAACGAAGTGTTAATTTTACAATCCTAAAGTTAGTAGGAATCATCATTACTCACATACTGACTATTACATGATTCATCAAATTCCCAATACTTGTGTGACAAAACGTTTGGAAATCCAAATCCATGATACTGTCTTCTTGCCAACAATGTAGCTAGTCCTATGAAGTGAGCCCCATACACTCCTTTTGGGTAAGTCTTCTCATTAAATATTATATTTTTGTTCAGCATGATTCTTGTTGACATTCTTCCAATTGCTAATTTGAGTAAGGATCTCACCATGAACGGAAATGTTAACTTGTTGTCATTTTCATCTTTCATGAGTAACTTGAACAAAAAATAGAGATATACTTGTCTTTGCATTTAACTCAGCCATTGGGATAGACTAAAAGAGACATTTTGTAGCATTTTTTTGTTGAATAAAATGGTTCACTGATGCAATCTTCATTAAATCTCTTGCAATTTGAAAAGTTTTCAATTACAAAGTCAATAATAGTGGGTGGCAAGGATCACTTTGTGATGGTATGGGGCTATGGGTTTGAAGAATGAAACATAATTTTCTTTAATACAAACTCTGATGCTGTCCCTTCTCTATGAAAATCAGATGTAACTGGTCTGAAGTTTGTCTTGAGGAATAAAGAGAGTTTTACCTTCACCAATTCTATTTGCTAGACCAGCTTTGATTGAAATTCCATTAATAACTAGCTCGTACATTAAGAATCATCAAAGATTATATTCTGTTCATATGATCATAATCACCTCTATGATTAATGAGCTAACTTTTACTTCTCCTTGAAATGGCCATGACAATAGATCATCATTTTTGTCTGCCATTAGATGGACGTAGAAACTCAGATGTGTTCCTTGTCCCTCATCTTGACCATTAGCTAAGATATGAACACACATTTCATAGCCATTAGGAGAAGAGACAAAACTAGACTATACCAGTCTTCTTCATTTTTCTTGTATATACTAAAATTAGACGTGACAGTTTGGACTGGTTGGATGCTGTAACTCGCTCTCCAATCATCATGTAGCAATGGAACTCCGTGAACCTACCCACACAATGTCATTAATTTTGTATTATAAAAACAATTTTACTACAAAAATTGATTCTTTTTCTTCTTCTAATTGATTGATCTTAGATCGTTCTATCTCAACCTTATCCTCTGTACGGAAAAGATCATTGATACCAATGTATATTTATAATTCTTGTAGCCAACTGATCAGTTGAAGTTTATAGTACTGAAAGTTGAGAAGTGTTTGTAAATCTCCTGGGAATAAAACTTATTAATATTCAAGTATGTTTTTGACTGTACCATTCACTTGTACACCTTGTATGATTCTAATGATTTTTAAAACTGAACAGTTGCTTAGTTTGGTAAACTCAGTAAATGATTTTACCTCGTGTATAACAAACTTGAAGATCACATGTTTCAGTCTTACCTATAGACTATTTCTCAATACTTAATTTGTTGATCTGCATAATTTATGCTTTAAATTTCTTCTATTTCATTTGAAAACTTTCTTCAGTTTCTTAATAAATAAATAGCCAATAAGATATGTGTTCTTTAACATAACTCTTGCTCAGTATGTCATATCACGATATCTTACCTTGTAATTGTTTTTTTTTTTTTTCACACGCAAGTTTCTTTACATTCTCTTCCAGTTGTATTTCTTTATCTTTCATTTTCCCCTAGAGCATTTTCTAATTCTTTAATTGTAAAAGTTGCTTTTGTTTCATTCTATTAAATATCATAAACACATAACAAGTAGACGTACTGACTTGTACTTTGTTTTTCAGCTTTGGTATCTAGATAGAGAATAACACAAACATTACAATACATACTTACACAATTATGTTATTTAGTTATAATATTATGCATACATATACTGTGATTTAATTATAAATCTTAACAGTTGATAATGCTATATTATGCACCTTTTATAGACTTAAAGTTAACTTTAACTTAATTATCTTTTAACTGCTATAACATATGATATGTACTTCAAAATTTTTTTTACTTTGGTGTTCTAATGCTTCTTTTAGTTGTTCGGTTTCCCAATTTAATTTTGCTTTTGCTTCTACCAAATGTATTTGTCTTGGTTCTTGTTTGTTTTAAAACACTTCTAGTTGTTCATTCTTGGAACATGTCATTTTCAACTGTTCTTCCAATTCTAGGAAAACAGAGTCAATATTAACTATGTACTGTAAGTATTTTGTCTACCTTTTCTTTTCAAAGTAGATGATCAGCTATTAACTTGGGTTGTGTTTCTATAATTAGAATAATGTACCACACAATTGAAAATACAACACAAGCCATGTCCTTATACAAACAAATATTAGTCTAGAGCCACCCCCTTGAAATGATATGTCATAACTACTCATCATTGTGTGGAAAAGAGCAAGGTTCCAGGTAACTCTGATGCTAGACTTTAGTGGGAGTTAGTTACATGCATAGGGGTAGGAAGATAGTAGGGATTAGGGTCTAAAATGTTATCAATAGTAATAACTGTTCCATGAGCAGGGGGTTGCATTCCAAGAGGTTTTTAATTTGAAAACTTGTAAAAGTATGTTAAATGATAACAGATGATTATACTGAATGAAAGAAATGACATATATGTACATGACCTAATAAAATATGTTATAGTTGCCAAAATAGTTTACATGTCTCTTGTTGCTGGTTACAAAATCCTTTGCGATACTTAATAAATTAATGATTATTTTTTTAAAAATAGAGTAACTTTACTTTGTTAACAATATTAGGGGGGCTAAGCCCCCTTTAATCAATATTAGGGGGGCTAAAGCCCCCCTAGCCCCCCTGGTTCCAGCCCTATGGTTACATGTATTGAACCATAATTTATCATAGAAACATAGTTTCGCACCAAGGGTTTTCGCTATAGACCTTGGTAGCAACCTATTAAACAATACATTCCCTTCCTATAATGATGTAAACTCTTGTAACTCAGGCATTACACATTTAAGGTATACATAATGAAATATGTCACTTCAGAGCTCTAGCCACAGTTGAAATAATTTATGTTGTAAGAGAATAAACAACCTGGACAACTGTCAAGAGAAGAATGAAGGAAAATTTTTATTTTCTTCTTCCTTTGCTTCCAATTCTGAGTCATCTCTTCCAAATTATGTTCAAGACCTTTGAAAAGCACAGTATAACATAAATTAATGTATTAATAAATAGTGCGTTTAGTGGGTGGGGCATGTGCTTACAATGTTAAGTGCTAATACAATTGAGGTTGATAGGTTATGTCAATATTAAAATAGTATTTTTAGTTTCATTACCTTTTATTTTTACTCTGCTATTCTTGTACTTCTTCCTGTTTATGATGCAGTTCTTTCAGTAGATTGGAGTCATCCTGTTCTTTCAGCATCTTCTATTAACATTTTTTCTCTAGTAATACATCTGAAATCTATATAGTTATAAATAGAACACAGAAAGTAGACCATATAAATCTCACTTCTTTTTCATGACAGGAAAAGTATCCAACAGATAAGCTCACTATATCCATCTCTCTCAAAGGTCAAGATTCTGCTTAGCTTTCAGCACGCCAAATCAATGAGAGTGTGTGGAATGTAACAAATAATACTGACAGATTGATCTCTATTAGCAGAAATTATCAATATTATTTTGAGAGTCTTCAAATGCTTTCCCAATTGATGCCTCTAATTTCACTGAATTGTGATCTCTGGTTCCCATTGCAAAACAAAACGAATCTTTTCACATGTCCGCGGGTGACTTGTGTGTCTGAGTGATAAAAGATAAACCACAGCATACATTTAGCCGGATTTCATTGCAAAACTTCGAAACTGCATCATTTTTAGTCTGTGTCTTGATCAAGTGCTTTCTTGCATTTATATTTCTCTGCTATCTTCTCCATTTTAACGACAATAATTATTGTGCATTTCTTTTCAATAATGCTAAGAATGGTCATTGATTGTTTCTCAAGATGACACTTGAGGTTTATTGTCTCTATTGCATCTCCCGAAATATAGTTTTTAGTTCTTCAGCTGATGGTATACATTCCATTAAATGACCTTGAATTGATTCCACAAATGATCCAAATTGAAACATTAATTCATCAATTTTTGACTCATACATAAGTGATACTGGTACCACTGAAGTACCTAAAAATAACTATAAAAACATTTATTATGAAAGTAAATAAATATGGCACTTAACATCATGATGTATTAGTTTGTAGAAGATATTGTCTTTCACATGTGTTAATTGCTAAACCTTAAATCCTAAATTTTGAAATACACTTGAATCATTTTCACTTTAAATAAGCATACATTTCCTACTGGCTACCTAAACATTTTGTTACAATAAGGCTAACAGTCTTACAAGGTTTTTTTTGGAGTAATTCTTTCCCTACTTTGGGTAGTTTTATTCATAATGAAGCACACATTTGAAATGGGGGGGGGGGGGGGGGGGGGGAGGGATGTTTTGGGGTTATTTTCAAAGACAGTTCAAACCACCCAAATCACCTGATCCCAATTATGAACATCTGACAATTGCTTATCATCATCAGGTTGAAGGATCCCTTCGGCCATAAGCTTGCTAGGTAATTCAACTGGTACAGAGCCTTCAATTGATGTAGTATCTAACATAGAATGCTCTTTTCCTATGTAAAAGACAGAGTCATTCGAACAAGACAATCATCATATTCCTGTACAAACAGTGTTGGAATGTCTTGTTAGTACATTTGAACTGCTATAAGTGTCTATGTGGAAGTGAAGTTATCTTCTAAAACCTTTTCACTTTCTCTGCTGTTTTTTGGTTCAAATTTAGCTATTGAGTAAATACATTTGTCCCACTGGCTTTTTCATTTTTCATCTACACATTCTTCAAATGTATCTTCATTAATGTCAAAGAAGATTGTCCTGTTGTTTACTTATTTCGTCAGAGAAACATTTAGGTCACTTGCTACTCTCTCCAATTTTTGTCAAATCAAAATCAAGTTATCCTAATCACATTGTTAGCCGTTATGATCTACAAAATATAATAATAATAAAAACACGATTGTCATTTTACTGTCATCAAGAGCCCTAAAATTACTACTACTATTTATCACCTCCTTCAGCCATCACCACTTCAAATTTCCTGGGAATAGCACCCTAAGGAGTAGGAGGGCTGGCAGGCTACTAACTACACCACCCCTTTATATATTATTAATAGTTATAAATTCACAACAAAACTTGGAACATTACTGAATAAAATACTCAGTTCTATTGTTAATGACTCATTGAATCAAATTATTGTGTTCTTTCCTTCTGTAGGATCAGGAAATTAATGTCTTTTGAAATTACTTTATTTCTTTTATCAATTGCAAGTAATGTGTAATAAGTGCTCATCTCTTGATCAAAGTGGTCATCATTATCTGCACTCTTCTCTACTTGTGTAAAGCACTTGTTTGATATTTATTACTACATTTCGTCTAAAGAGAAGCAATGATTGACATAAATACATTGTAATTTATAAAAGTATGTTAAGAATGGTCCACATACTATACTCTATTTGTGTTAAGAATAACTCTGGTTTAGTGTAGTCCAATAACACCCATGCCACCCACCTATCTTGGTTGTGTATCATAGTTGCAAGTATTTTATGAATCAAGAGAAGGTTTTTGAGGTTCTTTGTTTCTGTCTCTTCTTAATCAAGCCTACTTTTACTAATATAAGTACTTTTAACTAGTGTATAGGGTTAACAATTTTTAAATAAAATATAGTATTTAGCATATAAATTAAGTGCCAGAAGTGTAGTTGTAGAAATGTACATAAAGAATTATTGTTGTGACTAAAAACTATTGCCAATTCACTTACATATTTATTATTATCCACACACTTGTACAAACCAGTGCCCACAAGTACTGGTATATAATAGAAAACACTGCTAAGAGTACAGCAAACATACTCATAATCGTACTAGCACCATCACATTGAGGAATACTGGAAGTAAACTGTGAAGTATAGGTTAGAGTGTCTTGTAACAGTGGGTTAGATAGTAACATGATTAGAATGGCAAAACCATGTCACTGTTACCAATTCTAACCAGTTAGTTTAACTGTTGTTTATATGGAGTTAAATAACCATATATAGCACAAGTACTACCAAATATAGTAAAAGGATAATCTGTGTAGTAATGAGAATCATCAGTAATAATTATATTAAATGGTTAAAGTAACATTAGTAATATATTAAATTTAGTCACAAACAAGAATAATAAGAATATCTTATTGTCCTACTTTTCATGTGTGTTAGTCTATATACATAAAATTAACATGACTTACTGATGATCTGGTAAAGCTTTCATCAAAACTAGTAAGAAAGATCTTTGAATTACTCAATTCCACACCAAAATCCAAAGTTTTTCCTGAAAGGCTCCTTAAATGCTAAAACCCATCTTCTTCATAAAATAATACTTCTATAAAACAAATTATGACTTTAAACAGTTATTGATGTTATTTGTCATTCAGAGAAGATATACCTTTGCTCTTTTGCTAAGGTAAGTCATTGAGATAATAACTGGTATTAACACTGTAGAGAGAAGTAGAACAAAGAGAGACCAGGTATAGTGAGCCTCATTGAGATAGTAACTGGTATTAACAATGTAGAGAGAAGTAGAACAAAGAGAGACAGTATAGTGAGCCATAGATGCTAGTTGTAATAAAACATTCAGTCTCACCACTAAAGTACCATCGCTGTGTAAGAACAATAAAGTAGCATAGTATATTTAGAATCCATATTCAATTTGATTCAGTATGTACTGTATTTCAAGTTCCACGACTTACTCTAATTGATTTGTTTCCATCTTGTTGAGGTATAACCGGACAGTTTAGAACACTCAAACAAGTATAGACAATGTGTGAATAAACTAATAAGATAACAGTCCAAATCCCATTGGTGTTAGAAGATAAATTGGAGAACGTTGATACTTCTTCATAAAATATCTATAAAGAATGACACTAAATGTTTGGTTACCTTTCAAGAAACAATTAATAAAAAGTCCAGTGCAAGATACAGTACTGTATACCATCTATATGTCTATGTATGTTTACCTCAATATTATGGCTAATGGTACTATTAGTATTATATTGAGTAGTGGTATGAATTTGAAGAAATAAGAACATTGAAGTACTTAGTGATTCTGATAAACAGAAATCATAAGCAAAATAAAAATCCCAGAGCATTTGATAAATAGTAGAGCTAGTGAAGAAAAAAACAATATTGTTTATGATTGAGTTCAAAGATCTAATAATGTTACTATTACTGTGTTGTGTAGAGTAGTCATTTCTATTATTAATATGCATTAAATGAATAATACTGCTATGGATAAGTAATTTACATTTTTCCAATAGTAATAAATGAAGGTGGTAAGTATAGACCAACTACTGAAACCATCTGTTAAATGGAGGAAAACAAAAAAGATGTAAAGGCTATCTCTCTACATTGATAAGGATTGCAATACTTGTGTATATATCATCTTTCAAAAAGACTATACAATGGGAAATTAAAGGAACATTGTAGTGATCTAGTACACCTTCAAATATAAACAACTGATTGATAAAGAAAGTACTGACGAAACAGTAATAAGTCACAGAAAACACTTGTACACATGTTTATATATGGAAATCCATAGAATATTCTAGAAGTTCAACACGTGGTTTCACACCCACAAAACCATAACATATTAGCATAATATATTAGCCTGAAAAAGAATATAAAGTTAAAGATTATCAAGAGTTATTGATATACCACACACTCCTCCCCTTTAAGTGTGACGTGAGGGTGAATATCTGTCAACTGGTGGACGAGACCTGTGGAATGTCGGATTGGAGCTGTTCCATCAGTTGAGGGATAAGGACGTCCGAGGATTACAGGCGTTGGGAAATTACCGGAGAACCCATCTTGTCCAACCCACTCATCATCAACGTATTAGGTATTGGGTGTCTGACTCACTTGTTTCATCTGCATATTGTCTTCTCAGCTGGTCTACATGTCTTCGTAAGAGTAATCCTTCATCTGTTTCAATCTGGTATGACACAGGTCCTTAAAAAAAAAAAAAAACTTTAACTATCCTCCTGTAATCCATTTCGGTCACGGAAATTCTTGGCATATACCTTTTCTCCAACTTCAAATTGTCTTGGCGCTCTTCCTGGAATACTTTCTCCTGCTTGTCATTCATTCGCGCAGCTGTATCTGGGTGAAGTAGATCCAAATGAGTCATCAACCTCCTCCCCATTAAAAGTTGATCTGGAGAGAGTCCTGTTGTTGTCTGAGGGGTAACACGATATTTGAATAAGAACTTACTGAGTCTCACTTCCATTGGCCATCTAACTTTGTTACTGCATTCTTGAATGCCTGTACCGCTCTCAGCTAGTCCATTGGACAATGGGTGGTATGGCGATGTGAGGACTTGGTTTTTATTCCATTGGCCGCTAAAAATTGCTGGAACTCTACACTAGTAAAGCCGGAACCATTATCTGACACAATTTGCTCCGGGAGACCAAATGTAGCGAAGATGTGTCGTAATTTGGCAATAGTCGATGCAGCTGATGTAGAGGGAACTATATGTACCTCTATCCACTTGGAATGCGCGTCCACTAGTACTAGGAAAAGCTTCCCTTGAAATGGACCCGTGTGGTCAATGTGCACTCTGGACCATGGGCGTGAAGGCCATTCCCATGGATGAAGGGGAGCTTTTTTGGGGAGACGGTCTGTGTTGTTGACAAGTGTCACAGTGCTGAACAGTGGTAACGATATCAGTGTCCATCCCTGGCCACCAGACATACGACGAGCAAGACTCTTCATTTTACAAATCCCAGGGTGAGTATCATGAAGTTGGGATAATACTAACTTGCGTCCAGGTGGGGGAATCACAACTCTAGCCCCCCAGAGAATACAGCCATCTACAGCACTCAGTTCTTCACGACACACGATGATTGAAGTAAGGTCGAAAGGAGGAATCAGAATTGTTTTTTGGCCAACCATGAAGGAGGTAGTGGTGAATTTCCTGATAATGTAGGGTCTTTTTCTGTCCACTTGCGAGTATGAGAGGCAGTTATTATAGTGTCTGAAAAGTGCAGGAATAACATCTTGATGTCTCCTGGTGGTGGAATGTCTGACACCTTTGGATGTTCTGGAAGTGGTAACTGACTTAGGGCATTTGCATTACCCATCTTTTTCCCAGGTCGATGTTGGCTACTATATTAATATGGTCCTAACGTCAATGCCCATCTCTGTATTCTTGATCTGGATTCATTAAAAAGATATTTCAGGGGCTGATGGTCTGAATAGATAGTCCATGTATTTAGGCACAATTCAGATGCATCGTTACTAGAAATACTTACAATTTGGTTGTTGTTATTTCGAATAAAGGGAGAAGCGTTGTTAATGATCATGAAGGTTTCCAAACTCATCCAAAGCTCTGAGAATTAAATTTAACCTTTGACCTGGCCACCTAGTCAATTGATTAATATCAATGACCAGTTTTAACAGAGTCTGTCACACAAAGAATGTGTTTGATTGTACAAGTCTTGAAATGCTGAGTTTTTGTTGTCATTCCTATAATAAAAGATTACAAGATTATGATAATCAAAGATACTGTGTGATGATACTTTTCTGTGGATATAAAAGGCAAAAAGCTACGGTACTGCTTTTAAAGTAGACGCTTAATTTTTATCTATGGTTAAATTTCTAAGCTTGTATTATAGGTAACTTAAGCTCATTTGTCGCTACTTGGACCAAAGTTTTCATTTGTAAGTAGAATAAATACACTAGAATATAAAATGGTACGAAATATGGATAAGCTTCATAGAAACATTCTAATGTCCAAGGAAAGCTTAGGAACCACTGGTATTTGGCATGCAAAGTGTGACATGGTGCCAGATAGAAACAATTATAACTGAAATAGTTAATATATGACAAATGAGATGACCATTAACCTGTTTATGTGATATAACAATGGGTATTATTATATCCAGTTACCTGACATGGAAGATAGGCCACTGAGGAATTAATCAAAAATGATTGTCTGACTTTATTACTAACCCAAGAACAAGATATTAAACTAGTAGCATATACTGCAGCACCAAACAAGCTATGTTACCAGTAAAAGTTATGTTAATTCCAGTCTGAAATATAAAAAAAAATATAATTTAACATTAATCTGCTAATTCTATAAAGGAATCTCATTGTATTAGTAAACAGTGAGATAACAGTCATATATCACTTCCTACTATTATTATATCATTCCATCCTTCCTTCTTTCTTTTCACTTCCTTTTGTCTTATTTGTTTTCCAAAGTGGTGGTGGTATATGGAATTTGTTTCAAGTACAAGGAAAACAATGATGATTATAAGGTAGTCTTTGAAATGTTTGAGGTAATGATACAGCAGACACAAATATACTATTTACATAATTATATTTATCTCAAGCAATTAACATGTAAATGCATTGTGTACATAATCATGTTATGTTCTACAATTAGAGTATGTACAAACCTGATATTATCATCATAACCACACGTCAAGTGATGTAACTACATTAATAATTATATAGACAAAATTGCTTTAGATTACAAATTCCCAACATAAACACACTAAGTTTGTACTTTTACTATTTTAAATAGCCTACATGTTTCTCAATAGAACAAAATGTTTTTACTTTTTCTTGTCTACCTTCCAGAGTTTCCCATGAACAGTAACTGAACATAATTAGATAGACGAACATGAGAGAAAGACAACAAGTAGAGTGCTGCTCCATCAATTGAAGTATTATTAATAAATTCAATATTTCCACTCATTATGATTCTAGCACCTACAACCTATATAATTAAAAAAAGATGATTAATACTTACCCTAAGAGCTGATCCACTGTTTCCTATTAAACTGCTTTTGCCAGCTAATTTTATTGTGTTTAAACGTAATACTGACAATACTATTGTTACCAGAGTTATTGGCAATTAAACTGAGAGAAATAGAACATACAATGATAAAAAAAAATCATACAAAACCAGTAGTTACAATGAGAATTGCAATAGTTATTTATTATAATTTTGTTTCCTGTACACAAAATTACTTAATAACCTTGAATACCTTGATCATACATTTGTGTTTATCTATTTTTAAAACACAATGTTAACAGGTTTAACCATTTCAAAACCATCACAAATAATTCTATATACATTAAAATAATTTATAATATGTATACCCTTACTAGTTACTTATTATATTTACAGGGAAGAAATCTTTTTCTTCATAGTTATCAGTTATTTCCATTACAATGGCCGCACCAAAACCATCACGATCATTTAACAAAGAGTTGTATGTGAAATTATTGCCTTCTAAGTGAGCAACATTAGTATAACCACCATTTAGACTAAGGGAGTAATATAGTCCTGCTCCATGCAGAGCTTTTATTTCCAATAAATGTACAATTGATAGCATAAAATGTGTGAGGAGCATTTAGAGTACCTTTTGTTTCCTACCAAAAACTATTCCACCACCACCATCTTGAGCTAAATTATTCAAATAACGACAGGAATGAGTCTCTCCACATCCTTTAAACAAAAAGTAAAGTGATCCACCAAAGACGAAACGAACTGTTGCCCTAAAACTAACTGTTGCTAGTGCAGAATTGTTAATAAAGTTATATGATGTTACTGTGATATTATGATTACTAGCAGATGAGCTCAAGTTATATGTGGTAGACAAAAGCACCTGTGTTACCACAATATGGTTCTTGAATAACTCTAGTACCACAATTGTGAAGAAATGAGCAATTGAACACAATAACATGTATACTGTTGTGTATATCAAGCACAGCCTCAGCAAAGTACCTGTAGTTAATTAAGTGATGTAATAAGGAAATAGGTAGTCAAATATGAATAGCTTTAGTATAGACCTTATTTTTTCTTTAAGATTACTAATATGTCTGAGACTATTAACTTGATTCTAACATATGAACAGAAAATTTACCTGGTTTAGACTAGTAGTAAAGATTAATACACTGACTGTCCTTCTCATTAATAACAACTTTAGTGCAATTAAACTTACAGAGGACTGACTGTAATCATTTGACTGGATTATTAGGCTGATATTTGACTATGCAGAAATTGTATATAAAGTAAGTCTACCCAGGCATCACCTCACCCATAAAATTTGAATTATCTATTTTGAAACTAAAATCTCTCTTGTTTATTGAAACGTTATTTGGACCACTTACTCTAACATAAAAAACAAGCCAAAATAATTTGGATACAGGTGATTTGTTATTTGAACATAATTTCATAATTTCTTCATGTGTGAGTTGATGTTTCAGTAAATGTCTAATGTTATTAAGTTTAGTAGATGTATTCTAGCAACTATTACAAAACACTTACATAAAGTTACTTTACCTTCAATAAAGTGCACGCAATATGAAAGAATATCTCATGAGTCAGAGGGCTGAACGACCTGTCAAGCCAGGTTACTCCTATCATAAAGGTGGATAAGACACATGTTTTTAATATAAGATAGGTTATAATTTTGCAACTAAATTGAATAAACATAATTATATATTATTAAAACCAGCAAACTAAATGCACATCATGCTTCAGTTAGAGGTAACTCAAATATTAATTTATTATAGTATACACAAGGTATTTAAATGAATCACTCCCCGTCAAGTCATCTTAGACATCTAAATGTATTAAGCTTTTGTAAGAATTATTGCTATGAAAGAATTTGAAGTAACTCATTTTAACAAGTACATGATTTATACCTCTAGGATATACCAACACAGGCTAGAGCAAACTTTTTCTATTCATACGCATTTCGCTGTAGATTAATACATTTTCCATTGTAATTTTTTTGACATCAAGACTACAATTTTAATTGGCTAGGTAGTGCTTGGGGTGGAGGCAGATTATAGCCATTTTGCAAGGTGAAAAGGTCACTTCAGCGAAAACAAAAGGAAGTTTGATGCATTTACTTCAAATTGTTGGTCCTAGCATCATTAGTGTGACATTTCAACTCCATCCAATCATATACTAATGATCACATGACAAGTTGCTGATGGTCATATGACAGATGAATTTTGTGAGAAGTCATGATACTTCCCATCCCAAGATTAAAAAGTACCATTCCAGATGATACAGCTATTATAAATTATAAAGTGTGAATTTGAAATGATAAGATTAAACCTAAGCACAAGCAACTATAGGTTAAAACATAATTATAACCAACCTTCAGTTACTAGTACATAAAAATATCCATTCCACAAAAGAAATATAAATAGAAGTTTCTAACTTTAGTCATTTCTGAAGGGTGTGAAAAATGTAGCAACGACATATTTCCTTTTAAGGCCACATGATTTAACGACCAACATGCCAATGACATTGTAACCAGAAATTTAAAGCAAATGCAATAGACTGCCTTTTTGATTGGGGTGTGTGGGAATCTAGGGACAAGACTAAGTCCAATAATCCAGTTCAGTTAATACAGACAACCATTTTAGGAAGGCTAGTTCAAGTGAGTGTGTAAACTCTGGACAAGACTGGACTTTAATATTTATTGATATGTAGATTAAGGGTGGTGTCAAATCAAACTACAGGAGTTCACAGTACAAAATTAACCTCTTTCATTATTTACATGGATACATGTTGTATATAATCTTCACAAAATAATTAATCAAATTGTAGGCTACTGAGGTCATCGATGTATGTGTTGATAATAAAACATTGATTTAAATTACAATACTTGAAGTGTCCATTCATTAGATATAATACATTTTTTTACTGTTAACATTAACTGTTCACCTTGAATGGTCTTGTTAGTGTACATGTGACAAGATTTGCAAAAACTGTCAAAACATTCATCATCTGATTTGTTACTATCGAAACATCTCAGAAAACATTTTTGTATACATACAGAATAATTGTGCATATATAGCAACTGTAATGTATACAAAACTTTTTTTGAAATGTTTTAACAGTGGTCTATTATTGTAAATCAGGTCAGTATATATACATATAATTCATGTACAATGTTATTGAGACAAGCACACATAAAGTAAAACCTTATATAGTTATAACAATTTTAGTCTATAGGCTAAAATGAAACTTCTAGCAGTCTATACTGCAGTCTTGTAAAGAAACTATTGTAGCTCACACCTATTTTATTAATTCATTTATTTTGATTTATTTTTTTTTATTTTATTATAATAGATTAAATAAACATGACATGTAATGAGGTTTTTTACTTTTAATAAATGGGGTTTTCATGTGTGGAACCAATTGTGTTAATGTGATTCCCAAGATTTCTGTCCACTGTTCAAACATTGAGGATAGGTCCATCTTTCCAAAGCTCAATATCCTACAATGCTACTACAGATATACAAGATACTAGAACTTGAGTCCACATGGTAAAACTATCATCACTCAGTGTAATGTTTCAGTAGTAGCTATTCTTATAGCACAGGATTGAGAAATTAAAACACTATCCTAGGCCCTAAACCCTAAACATTAGAACCTAAATACATTAATTTCACATTGAAGTATGAACTTCCTGTGCTGTATGAATAACCACTACATATATAATTTATTTACTACAGTGTCGTGAGGATTTCAAGCCACATCCTTTTACTAAGCCAGGTATAATTTATACAATCACTGTCTAATAGTATTTATGTTCATGGATGCCAGACATGTGAAGGCTAATAGTACTAGTCGCTATAGAGTTTGTATTAAGACAGCCTTCCTAACCACTACATGACCTTCCTGACATGTCAATAATATTGAACTAGTGAACTGTCACTTCCATAGGAGTAGTAATCAAAAAGCTATATCGCATAACTTATTGATAACATCCAATGATTACTGTATTTTTGTAGACATGCATAACACTAAGTGACTGTAATTACCTATTTATTTCAACAACAATGTACGCGTACATTAATGAACATCAAACAATTCTAAGGAAAATAATCAAATCAATTAATTTATTTTAATTAATAATCCACTTTTTAGGAAATGGATAAACTCTGTAAAATAAGACAGTCACTGATCATTCTATTTTCCAAAAGTCTACAGATATCTCTCTATATAACATCATTAATATTTGTAAAATAAAGCATGTAAATAAACTAATTTAACTTAACATATCTCAAACAATTCTAAGGAAAATAATCTAACTGCTTAAAGTAATGATGATCATGAAACTTGATAAAGTCTATAACATGAGAAGGTACTCCTTGATATGATATACAGTAATTCACTACAGCATTAGCTGCTATACAATAGAGATATAAAGGAAGATATGGAGAACATAAAGCTTTGTATGATGGAGGCTATGATTTGACTATGTCACTGAACAATGTCAGGCCTTTACTGTTAGTTTGTGTCTACATGAGGCACCATATTCCAATATAACTTCCTCTATTCTTGTATGCATTAATTGCCTTTTTAAGAGCAACTTCAAGTATAGTTTCTTCCATCCCATCCAACAACATTTATTACAGTATCACCTCTTACTTCAGTGGGAAGACACAGTAGTGAAGGTATCGGTAAATGAGATCAGAGTTAGACAAAAGTAATTCTGATCCTTCTGGATAATAACAAAAGCTTAAAACAATTTTCTTTGGCTAAAGAGATTAACTCAAAAGGATAAGATGAATTGGTAGATTCATAGCTCTTTATCCACATGGAAAACAATAGTAATACGTGACATTTGTCCATCTGGTACATCAGAATCATCACTACCAGTGATCATTAAACCTGTCCATCCTATTAAATAGTCATTCAGTAGAAAATTGTACTATTTAATAAGTCAACTTACAGTAAGTCATCAGGTTTAAAACTAATACCTTCTTCAGAAGGT
>NW_024533281.1:0-87794 GCF_016097555.1 Gigantopelta aegis
ACTTTTATTCTTCTTTTTGCTGATGATACCTGTGGTAAAGATTCGTCCAATCTGATGGTTTATGTTTGATTTTGCATTCTCAGACATCTAAAAGTTCGTTTTCTGTTACTTGACATATCCACACAAAAAAAGCCTTGCAGTGGAGAAATAGACATACAAATGCCAGTACGTGGAAATAAGTCTTGGTCCCAAACAACACACCCCTCATCCAAAAACAACATTTGCTTGATTACAGAACCAGTAGCAATAATGTTGTCTATCCACCCGTATTCTCGTTGTTGTCAAGATAGTGAATTTAGGCTCAGATGACATGCAAAATTTTAATTAATAACGAAAATAAACTTGTATACTCCACATAGAAAAGTATTACATAGAATTTGAGACTTTACACTTCCAAATCCTATGGAGAAAAGTAACAAATTTTTGGGTCCACTTACACATTCATGTGATGTTAGAGTTCTTATTTTAAAATAGTTATTACCAAAAAATAAATAATATATATAAATTTTTAAAAAATTGTGAATGATAGGAATGACACTATAACATCTAATACGAGACACAGTGTAATGGTGATATCAACTTCCTATATAGTATCCAGCATTTTTACCCAGACACATAACCATGTCACACTACATATGGAATTTTATACACCATTCCTACTGTGTTCTTGTTTCAAATGTTTGTACTACCATCTGGCTATTTTCATGATTTTTGTAGATTATTATAATACATGCTATGTAATTGATTATCTTATAATAAATGAATGAGGTCTAAGTCTCCTGATGTTTTAATTTCTAATTGTCATATAGTGTGGAGTTTGTGGTTGTAATGTGGGAGATTTTTCTTATGGACTTACTCCATACAGAGTAAGAGTACTTTGTAAAATGTAATGTATCTCAAAATGCATTGAGCTTCTGTAGGTCTGTTACATTTTTCATTCAGTAAATTACCAATGTTAGTAATTTTGATAGTTTAGAAATGTCGATAATATGGTAATAAGTAATATCATGTTATATTGTATTGTTGTATACAACAAAGAATCCAGAAAATAATTATTATTTTGTCTGCTAACTTAATCATCTGTGAATGTAGAAAGCATGGGACTTTTATTAGTCAAGTATTCATTCATTTCAGCAACTAATCATGTTTCCAATGTCTACATGCCTTCTAGCATTTATAGTCATTTCACAACTTCTGCCAAAACTTGCCAATTCAAATTACAGTGTTGTGCGTCCATACCAATTTTTTTTTTTTTATTCTTTAATGTTGTTTTTGGTCATGTTGTTAAGAATAAAATGTGTGTTAATACTCTAGGGTGTACAAAACAATGAAGTATTGGATCAGTTAATGGATGGGAGAAGATATTAAACCTCCAGCATTGTCCAAAAGATATGTATGTTAAACTAACTAGCCTCTTGTATGTGATTGACTATAAGTCAAACTGGGATTAACTTATATTCTCATACTTGGTTACCTAAGAATAAAGTTGTAATAATAATGGAAATAATAGACATTTTAATGGCATTGTAATTATTTGTATCGAAAATAAATTACTTTGGGTTAAGGATTTAAATGTAAAATTATCAAATGTATGTTGTTCTTATGCTTAATAGAATATTCTCTAATTGCAGTTATACCTGATGTTGCATTGCTGAGAATGGTAAATGCAGAGAGAGACTTCAGTTTATTGAATTACAGAAGCATTTATCGAATATCTTGGAACATGTAAGCAACATACATGAAGAAGGCCATGGATCTTATTTTAAATCCCAATTTTGATTTACTTAGGAGTTGAAGTATCAACTCAACAACCATTACCCCTACCACAAAGTAGACCCGGAAAAACAAAGAATCCTGGGTTTGCTCTCCGGGTTTTGTAACACTAGAAGTTGTTGCTCACAAAGAGTTGAGAGAAACAGTGAGCTAGAAATGAGATGAGTAGCTCTGAATGATAGTACTAGTGAATTATTAAGTTCTGCTCCAGATGAAGTCACTGACACTATTTCCTCAATACCTGAGTAGTATTGTCAGCTCAATCAATTCCCAGATATCCTTGGAGATAACTATACAATATTATGATTTTTTATTCTAATATCTTATTGCTTTCTTGTTTTTAAAGTACTTTACACCCAAATTATGAAGGCAATGTTCGGTTTAGTCAGATATAGAAACATGCCTTATATGGCAATTATTGTTAACCCTTGCTGTTTCTCAACATGAGGAAAAGGTTGATTATATATCATTTGCGAAAGCTCATCATGTGCTATCCTTTAGTGCAAAAATTTTAAGGAAACGGAAGTTACGTCAGCATGAATATTTTGGAAGTACATGTGTGGGTGAACTATATGATACTTGAAACATTAAGACTGTGTCACTTCTAATTCATGTAGTACAAATACAATCTTGGGTTTTTATGTGTTTTGTGGGGTTTTTATGTTAGTGGGTTTCTTCTTCAGGCCTATGTTTAGTGAACCTAATGAAAGACTTTCAAATAATATAGAGTATATATACCATGTATTATCTAAACATTTTAGTATGTTTTGGAAAAAGAAAAAAAGTTTGACTTGCCTATAACTATAATGACATTGTATTTTATAATGTTGAAGAACATTCCCTGGAAAATTATTTTCTCTGTGATAGGATAATAGATGGGTATCACGATTCTTTGATGAGTAATATGCTACAACTGTATTTAATAAAAATTACTAAAAATAATGCACACACTATACTATCCATAGCATTTTTATAATTTCAACAGATATGCAAACATATTTTTCAAATTCATAATATTACAAACTGTTAATATCTGCAGTGGCTACATCTGAAAAATGAGATTTTCACTTCTGCTACTAATGTCTTTAATATCACTAGATTTTCTTTGTCACCTATTTTCTTGCTACAACAGTATAGAAGTACAAGTAAGGTAACATTTTTCATACTTAACATTCTATTCAAGGTTCTAATCTTCATATATATATATATATATATATATATATCTATATATAGCTAAATATGTTTTGTGTAAGCAATCCTAGGACAACATGACGTGTAGGTGGGTGCTAACATCCTAACAGTGTTATATGTACAATAATGTCACAATTATATTGCCTACCATAGGAAAATTAATTACAGCTTAGTCTAGTGAGCAAACCTTTTGACCTTTCAACTCTACTGTTACTTTATGATGGGGTAGAAGAAAAGGTCTTTGAGACCTTTTTAAAAAATTTACAGTGTACTGTTGTTCATCTAAGGAGAAAATGAGATTACCATAGCTTTAATAAATTATGTAAAAAATTGTTGTTGTATTATAAAAAAACTGTTAAAGTTCTTACTTTGCCTCTGCATATCAAAACAACTTACTCTAACTCAGGAGGAGGTATAATCTTTTTCCTGCTAGTAGTAAAACTGTGACATTGTTTAGGGTTTTAGGTTTTGGACTTAGGATTTAGGGTTTACGTGTTTTAGGTTTTAAGGCTTTTAGTGATTTTTAGGATTTTGCGAATTTTTTTTTTAGCATTAAGCTTTTAGGGTACCTTCAATCGTTCTTCAATTATTCCAGTAACAATGTCTGTTTTTAAATGTTATTGTACGCAATTGTGCAGGTTGACATGATTTGTAGTATACATCCATTCATTCATCTATTTATCCGTTTAGCCATCCATCTGTCCATTCATCCATTCACCTAACTATACCAGCGATAATTCAGTCAGTAGTTCCAACACTTGATGTTCACTCGTTCCACTCATCAAAATTAGCCATTCCACGAGATGAATCAAAAAAATTATACGCTCATGAATAATATCAGCAAAGGAGATAATATTATTGTTCAGTTTAAATTTGATGCTCTTCAATGCACGAGATCTAACATCTAGTAATGTATAAAGAAGTAAGAAAAATAGGCTATTGTCTGTTGACATTATACTTACTGATTTTATTCAGTAGCTTTCTCATATTACTTGATGAGTCTTCTTTTCCATCTTCAGCAGTATCACTTCTTAGTGCTGCAGGTGCAAACTTAGTCTCGCGTAGACAGCCCCTCCCTCTCGGGAAGGAGAGGGAGGGGCTAGCTACGCGAGACTAGTGCAAACTATCTTTCAGTTTTGCTTTTTCCTCCCATTTAATTTACCGGCTACTTGCTAATGCGCATCCGTCAAATCCCATGTTTTGAATTATGGAACTCCTAGTTCTGAAATTCCTTTCTGGAGATATTGTTAAACTCTGGATCATCCAAGAAGTAAAGTGAAGCTGTTTTCTTCCATTTATATGTAAAGCAGTATTTGATCATGTTCCCCCCATCATCCCAGGCCAAGATGCAATCTGGTCACAATATCAAAAAGCCCTTCATCCTTTGCTATAATAATATGATTTTAGGTTGTAAATCGTTTGAAAGAAATATTTACAGGGCGGATCTTGCTGAGCTTGGACTAGTCTCGTTCCAGACCTACTAACAAGCTAAAGTGGGGACGACGGGACTAAGCTTGGACATGAAAGACAAGAGACAGTATTTTAGTATCCAATATGGAGCATATGGCTGCAGAACAGTTTGAACGATGGCTGTGTAAAGAGACAATTTCGTTTAGTTTTGAGCGAAATACTTCAAATTATGAGTCAGGTATTAAGTGATAGTAATTTACATACAATGAAATGACCTTCATATGTTATATTGAAGTGTCAATCATGTGTCATGTGATATATAGTATAACTATTTCCCTATACTACATTTATTATTAGTTGATAATATAAATTGTAGTTTTCCTTTTCAGTTAGAACAATCAGACTTGTTCGAATGCCAGATATTATCTTAATGAAATGGCACATATCTTATGTATTGCAGCTATTGGTAGTAAAACAGAACAGAATGGTAAGCTATTTATTATCTACTAAAAATTCCAAGTCTGTTGCCTCATCTAACACAACTATCTGAGAGTTGTAAGAGTTAAAAATGGGGTCTTATTTCATACGTTGCTTGCTAGCAAATTTACCTCATTGCTATAATAAAGGTGATTGATGTAGTGTATGGATTATTAAATTTGAATCTCTCTCCCTCTCTCTCTCTCTCTCAGTTGTCACTTCACTGGTAATCAATGGAGAGTCATTAGATGAAATATCGCTAGCAGGTCGTTCGAGATCTTTTGCTTTAAGAGACTTTAGTTTCTCTACATCCCAGTCAACCTCATATATACAATGGGCAGGGTTTCATTTAGAAAAATGGACAAAGGGGGCGAAATAATACATCTTGAAATTTTAGGGGGGAGAAGGGACTGTGTGCGACAGCATGTCCCCAGAAAATTCTGAATTTTAGACCCTCTGAGATTGCTTCTGGCACATTTTCAGACCATTTGTGGTTTCAAATGACATGATGAGAGATGACAATATTTCTGGTGCTGATAAGACACTTAACACTTATAGACCAAGTTATACTGGCATTGATAAGGGTAATTAAAACACCCATAGACTATTGGTGTGTTTAGGTTGAAAAACCGTACATATTCATTGTGTTTAGCATATGGATATCTTATGCTATTGTGTTGAGTTTTAGTTCTGTATTCATTACATCCAATTACCCCTTGAAAAAAAAGCTAACCTAATTTCCAAGGGGGGGAGAATATACCCCCCCCCCCTCCTAAATGAAACTCTTAGTGGTTGGCCTATATCATCAGAAACTACCTACCTTAATGATATTCATTGCTTTTGATGGAGAACAGGAAAAGAGGAATAAGGAAGCAGTGGGTGGAGCCAAAGGAGGTGGAGTCCTGTTGTTAATAAGTGACATTGTAATACATGGAGATTAAAACAATGAAATCATGGTTTGCCCCAATATATGAAACTTATGCAACAAAAATATATTATCTGTCCATTTATACAATTTATGTGTCCATTATATATTTAATCTGTTAATCTTAGTTTTTTTGTTGTCCATTCATTAATAATTCATCCATTATCAATCCATCTATCTGTGTATTTGCTAGTATCGTCATCATCGTAACTCTGCAGTGACAGCACTTAGAAAATACCTCATGAAGTCCACTTCATTAACCACACCCACAAATCCACACCTCCTATAGCACTGTGAATGCTATGGAAATAGAAGTTGTTGAGGAAAGAGAGGAGGGGATGGAAGAAGAGAAAGAGGAAGACGAGAGAATGGACACTGACATTGGAACTTGTTGATCAGATTGAGATTGAAATAAATGAGGGGAGGAGACTGGTGAGGAAGAAGGTTTAGGTGATAATCAAATTGAAGAAAACGATGAAAGTGATTGAAATAAAGCCGTCAGATGAACCAGTGAGTCCTTAATTTATTCACTTCAACTATCTCTTTTTTCTCAGGAAACCACTTATCGCCGTAGACACTCTTCCTTTACAATGGAACAAGTTGACTTTCCTCCTCCTATACTCTCTCATGTCAACTCACTGATGACACAATTGTAGAACGGACCCAACTACTTCTTGTTTGTGACGTAAAGACATGATATGTCAACATGTAACATGTTACTATAATATGATTTACATGTAATATATTTACATGTATTGTCTTTTAGATTGAAGTTCACATGTATTTAACTAATGAGGAGACCTTTCCCTTATTACATCTTATTACATGTACATGTCCCCCGTTCACAACTGCTGGTGTTCAATTTATTGAAGTAGCGCTATCTCTGCTCCTTGCTTGTCGCCATTCCTAATCAGGTGAGTTGAAGAAATACATTAATTAATAGTCAATTAAAGGAGCATGTAAAAACCCACATTAATTCTTATTTCAATTGTCCACTTTTTCACTCTCTTTCTGTTTTTGTTTCCATACATCTCTCTTTCTGAAGAAGGGGAACAAGCTGTGGTAAGATGGTTGAACTGGTTACTGGACAACCTTGCAGAATTTGAGAAGTAAGAGTTTGTTTGAGATACCTTCATACTCTCTCTGTCTTAATTAATGTATAATTCATAGATCATTGCCAGGAGAGTGTTGCTATGGTGAAATGCTACTAATAGTGATTCATTTACAAGAGAAACAACTTAAACAGATTGAAAAACTCATTTCTTCAATCTTGGGAATGAAGACTGGGGTAAGGAATGGAGTAGAATAGGAACAAGGATTGAATGGTGTGAAGACTGTGGAATGGAGTGTTATGAGAATGGATTGAAAACATAGCAGTATAGGAGTATGGGTTAATTGTTGCCATTATAAATATATTATATTTATCATATAGAATTCTCTTGGATCAGGACATTTCTCAACTATAAAGAAATTGTTTCTTAATGTCTTCAAAGAAAGTGTAAGTCAATTATATAAAATTAATGTAATACAATAAAACATGACATATTGCATTGTATTCACAGGTGGTACGTTCACATGCTGTTAGCGTTCTGCCTACTCCAGCTCTAAATGGTCACATGACTGGATATCTTCCCTACATTGTGTACATCAATTAATGTGTTCAAAGTCCTTTAGGAAGCATGGCGTCTCAGTCAAGGTTAATGAAGCTAATGGTTCCTGATATTCACTAGTCTAGAGCTTACTAATGGTAGCTATCCTAGGTCACTGTGGTCAGTACTGATGTTCGCTCTTATAGGATTTGGTGTACAAACAATTATGCTGTGTTACTGAACCACTCCATCCCGTCTTCCCACTGCTTATCAAAGAGTTCAGGCTATTCTTCTTGGCTATCTCTCCTCCTCTCATACTCCAAAAGACATTGCCACCTGACTATTGTCCAGGTATGCAATGTAACTTGTTTAAAGTGAGTGGAAAATAATTTAATATTTTTCATATACAGACTCCTTTTACAGCTGAAGAGGTACTCAATGTTTTTGATAATGAAACCACACCCAACTGGACAAAACTTGTCATCTCAAATATTAATTTTATATTATATATTATTCTATCAGGACCACATATCTCGGAAATTTGAAAACAACTATGTAAAGTAGATGAATGGGTGAATGGATGGCTGATGGACATGTGAAGGATGGATTAATCTATATAGAAACATATGTAAAAAATCCTTACAATTTGTACTTTTATTCGGGTTCATCCCATGAGATCAATTCCCATGAGACCAACCTCTCTCATTATCAACTCTTTTTTGATCAGTCCCATGAGATCAACTCTGTTTGGATAATAATTAAACTCACACACTTAACTTAATCAAAGACCTAACTTCTTTGAGCAATTAACTTAACTTATCAAAATCTAGTCATAGCTTCACAAGTGTAAAAACTTCTCTATTGCAAGCACAGTTACATGTGCCAATTATATGTTAATATGTCTGATTTTGTCGAAATATATGAGATGGAGTCAGCCAGCTTCATCCCCCACCCCTGTTGGCTCTAGCTTGGTTGATTGTAGTTACTTATTAAGAATTATATTAAAGATAAGGTATTATAAAAGCCAGAAATTATTATAGTTTCAATTAAACATGTATTGCTCTTTGAAAAAGTTAGTTTCAAAAGAAATTGAATTCTAACTTATTCAACAAATTGAATTCTAATTGAATTGTATAATAATTAACTTTCACCACACACGTTGTTTTTTTACAGGCTTACAGCCACTTAAATTGACATATATGGTAAACTAGTACCCACCCCCCACTTTACTATAATAACATATTTAACATTGATTGTAAAAACATTTAATTATTATTAGTATGGAAGTTGAAGTTGCTAGGGCACATTTTAACAATACTGGGCACGTGCCCCAGTGTGCACCCGGTCTCGCATGCCTTGACCATGCACAGTCTTATCACTCCCATACTGTACATTCTCAATACAAATATTGTTTAGTCTGAAAACACCCACATCTATTCCTATAACCATCCGTTCTTAATTTTCATACTATGTTAGCCTCACTCCCATACCATCCAGTCTCAGTCCCATAATGTTTCATTCCAATCCCATACCATTTCCTTATCCCATAAACAATCCAGTCTTACTCATTCCTATACTACCATTACTTTTCAGTGTATTCTTTCTAATCCCTAATAGTTCATTTCATGTTACTCTAGGTCAACAATTACATGAGCAAGAGAGGGAGGAGCTCAGAATTGCACTAACAGCTGCTGAAGAGAGTAGCATAATACATTATTATTAGAAATATGTCTACCTAATGAACAGGATAAAAAAGTAGAGACCATAAATTGAAATGTTAATGATGAGTTTGTCTGTCACATAGGATTCAGCTGTTTTTTTTGTCCTCTGTTAACATCACTTCGAAAAATTCAGTGTTTTTGTTTGTTCATATCTTCATCAGTTTGGAAGAGAGAGTAATAATGTTGTCTTTATAATCACAGATTTTTCATTTCTTAACCAGTATGGCCAAACTAATCCATTTTCAAGGCTATCCTCCACAGTTATTACCATTATTGGTGTCTGGTGTTCCATCAATGCATATTGTGATGGGCATTATGTCTGAACTCCTGCATCAAACCTCAGCTAGAAAACAGGTTAGACAAGTGAATTAGTCTAAAATAGTTTTTATCTCCTCTCTCAGGTGTTTTCAGTTCAATTAAGCAGCCTTTGTCACACAAACCAATACCCACTTCCTGAATCCCTGGCGTCTGATCAGAGATATCTTCAAACGTCTCATCGATTTACAGAAGAGATTCCATCTGAGAAACATCATGAAGTTTTCATACCTCTTTTACCCTTTGTCATCCTCTTCTGTGAAACATTTCCTCCATGCGTCTGGAAGCAACTAACTTTCTTCTTTACTTATGCAGGATTTGTGTAGTCACTGAGACAGCCTTGCAAAAAAATAGCTTGCCAATCAAATTAAGTCCTCTCTTACAAAAGACTGCCATCCCCTCAGAACAGCCAACTGGTAATGTGGATAGTTCATGGCTTCAGACTCAAATCGATAAATTCTGCAGACCCTTGTTTGCTATGGAGGCTAAAACTAACCAAATTGAAGAAAACTAAGTTTATCAGAAGCTGCATAGTTGACATTTAATGAACTAATAAAATTTTGTATTAAAAGTTAGCGGGAAAAGATAACAGGAAAAGAGCTTTATTTAATATATTAATAATCATTGTTATAAATTTGTGGTAGTTGGAAAATCTATTAATCCATGCACTTAAAAAAGTGGGCTTTGTCCAGCTGGATTTGTTGTCACAAATAAGTGAAAATTCCCACTTCATAAGTAGCTAATATAAATATAAATAACAGAATTGATCTTTTGAGTTAATCATAATAATTATATATAATTATGATTGTATATTAATGCCAATAAAAATAACATAAAATATATGATATCAGTGGTTAGAGATGGTGAATAATCAGGATTTCAGCTATGCCTGTCAACCAGAATAATAAGTAATTAATATAGTAACGGAGGATATGAAACGTTGGATCTGTAATGATCCTTTGTATCAACAACTGATATGTGTTGACACATACCAGCTGTTTGATCCAAACTACAATGATAGATGTGACCATAAGCCCATACTGCAGAAAGCTCAAGGTACTTCATGTTTTTTATTGCTTCCAATATGTTTACTCATTGTATTGTATGCCATATGAATGGGTAGATATTGACTGTGTGCATGAATTGAGGGACTATAATAAGGTTGTCTTACAATTCTTTCTTTCTATAAGCACCTGTAATTCAACAGATCCATATGCTAAATGGAATAATACTTTTAGTATATAAAAATTAGTGTACATGATGCATATTGTTGACAAATTATATTATAATCATGGTAATTACACATTAAATTGTCACAAAGAAATACAAACTATCTACTAATCCAAGTGAAGTTTCCCTTCTGTCATCACTCCACATCCATCCTGCTATGCCCATTCAAACACACAAGAAACCTAATAATAGTTGTATTATTTTTGATATTAACATGTATACAAATCTGATAATACATTAGTGTTCAAAATTGTAACTGATGAAATTATACCTAGTTCTTATTGATTAGCATCACTTCCCATTGTTACAAACAAAAATAAATAGACAACGTACTGACAGATAGAATAAGTGTTTTATTGTCAGTTTATTTTTACTGCAGGACGATATGTTTTTAAAGAAGAAGAGCACAACCGTGTGCTGTCTACAGTCCATCCGCTTTTGTATCCAGTCAAGCTAATACATACCTATCCTTCATTTCTTGTTCACCTCTAATGTAGAAAAAAAACGTTACAGTCAACTCGAGGGCAACGACAAAAAGTACGCTTTGTTCCAGCACGTACACAAGCAGAGAAAGTATTCAGGTCAGAGTAAACGTACGCCATGTGTATATGTGGAAAGCCTAATCAGATACTTTTATAGCCTTGTTTGGCCCAGACAGTAGCTGTTGTTTCACATACTTATAGCCTCTTCTTCTAGCTACTTCCTTATGACTTGAGACCCTTTGATCTGTTGAGGCTGCCTAATTCTATAGTATGTTATCAAGTTTAGTTCTACCTCAGTTTAAGTCAGTATTCAGTTGGTCTATGCAGCTGTGTAACACCGATCCTAGGTAGAATTGTACAGAAACCTGTTATATTGATCAGATGTATCAGCATTAGAGAGGATTTGCTGTCCTAAACAAAACTAAAATGGCTAGTGCAAATCTCTCCCAGATAGATAGGTTGTGAGTACTGAGAGTAACTTTTCATGAATGCTATAGCTAACAATAAGCATTGAGCTCTTAAGTTAGAAGGTCCTGGCAGCTAGCTGACAAGCCGAGTAGCTGTATTTCACATTAAGAACCAGATTTTGTAGCCTGGAATATATAAGCACTTCAATAGAATATGAAGCTTACTCATACCAGCAGTTTCGATATAGCAGGCTAGCTTTCTTCTTGGTTGTAGCGTATAACCACAGTCTAGCTAATAAGAAGTCATCTTGTTAACTATAATTATTAGCGGAGCCTCCCTGCTAAGTACATGAACTCTGTGGGTCCAATAGTCTAATTTTAGAACATGTTCACAACCCTATTGTAATGTTTTTGTGTAATACATGTCGACTGTATAACTAGAGTACAAGTCCTGTATGTATTAATAATTGTAGTTTGTGCAAGCTTTTGAGACCAACTTAGTAACCTTAAAAAAATTAACATATTAATAATTTATATCATACATTTTTATGATAGACACTTTACATAAATTTAGATGTCTTGTCACTTTGGTCTTTATATTGTACCATCATATCATATAGAAACTGAAAACTGTCTCCACTGTATTTTTTATACGCATCCGATCCGGATTAATGTGCATTCCTGCGTCCACATTCAATGCGCATTAGGCGAAACTGTTTTCAAACCAGTTCGAAGTCAATCCACTTCAAAGTGGTTTTGTTGATCTGTTACGTCACTCACGTGAACATTACAAGTGTCAAAATGGCTACTGGCCTTATTAGTCTCATTTGACGGTACTTTTTTGTGGCTTTCCTTGTTACATACACACACCTTTTGGTAATCCTATCACAGTATGACATCTACATATCCCAACCTCTTGTAAGTCCTATAACATGTATATTCAGACAAACTTGTAACTTCTTTCTTTTAATTTATGGTAATAAACCTAGTCCTGTGACATGTCGATATACAAACCTTTGACATATTCATACACAAATGTTTTGTTACTCATACCACATTATGTCCCATGATACAACCTAGTTCTGTGATATGTACATATATAAACCTTTCGACATATTCATATACAAATGTCTTGTTACTAGTTCTGTGGCATATTCTTTTACAATATTGTATAACCTTGTCTCTGACATGTACACGTTTGAATGTCTAATTACCCATTCCACATAATGTCCTATTATACAACCAAATACATATAAATATTTTAATACTTAACCTTATGTAGTACAATAGATGTTCTATTGTTTTTCTTGATATATCTTACATATTTTATAGTCTTGTAGTGTATGACCCACAGAGTTCATGTACTGTAATACTTCCTCTTCCTCTTCCTATATTTTGTTCCTGTTGTCTTGTTTGTTTGTTTGTTATATATTATTCCTACATATTCCAACATTGTCAAAGAGGTTTCTACTAGATAATGCATGCATCAGTATTTTACAGGCATCTATAATTTTACTCCAGTTCTCTTACTGGCATCTAAAGCTTTTTTTACTGACATCTCTATACTCCAGTTCTCTTACTGGCATCTTAAATTTTACTTCTTTTACTGACATCTGTAATATTATTCCAGTACTTTTACTGACATCTATAATTTTATTCTAATTCTTTTACTGACATCTCTATACTCCAGTTCTCTTACTGGCATCTAAAATTTTACTTCAGTACTTTTTACTAAATCTAAAAACTTACTTCAGTATTTTTACAGTCATCTAAATATTTACTTCAGTATGGCATCTAGAATTTTTTGTGTCCTGTTCATTGCCATCAAAGCTTTGGTATGTTTTCATTCTGGTTTGTATCGGCCTGGAGGGTTGAATGTTAGGTTTTATAGCAGATGTGTAGAAATATAAACTCTTCTCTTTATCTCTAATAACTGACATGTGACTGTTGTACACTAGAATTACAAGTAATTTTAATATATAACAGACTCTTGTCAATTTATAATAATTATTACTGCTCTGTTGTAATGAGTATTTTTCATTTTATAGTAGGACTGTTTTCTACTGGAGATGATCATCAACTAATTGAGAGTTATAAACTCAACAATTTAAACGATACCTTCTTTTAGGATAGAACAGATAGGTCTGTTTACTGACTGATCTATTGGAGATGATTGTCCTACTTCTAGTAAATTAATAGAAACACTTATTAAATAAATGTTTTTACTGTTTGTTTTTTGTTCTATTATAATAGTAATTTATTCTACATCAACATGTGATGATCTGGATGTAATATAGTCCTATGATATACTTACATGACTAGACTGGAGATGTAGTTAAGTTCTCTAATAACTACTCTATGTAAGATTGATTTTTCATATATCATTAATTCAAACTGTCCATTTTTATTCTCGAGTTGTTTTATTCTCTAGTTGCAACATGTTCTACTTGAGTGCTGGGAATGATGACAGCTGTATCATAATACTTATACTACGTTATAAGTACGATACTACTGACCCTTTTGTCACTCTAATAGATTTATGATCTAATCTAACTGATGACTACTGTAAGTTGACTTATTAAATAGTACAATTTTCTACTAAAGAATTTGTTTAAGCTTTTGTTATTATCCGGAAAGATCAGAATTACTTTATTACTAGCATCTAAACATTTACTTCATTTTTTTCCTAGCATCTCAAAATTTACTACAATATTTTTTACTGGCATCTAGAAATTTACTTCAGTATTTTTCATTGGCATCTAAAAATTTACTTCAGTATGACATCTAGAATTTTTTATATCCTGTTCATTGGCATCAAAGCTTTGGTAAGTTTTGATTCATGGTTGAATGGGCCTGGAGGGTTTGAAGGTTAGTTTTTATAGTAGATGTTTATCCCTAATAACTGACATGTGACTGTTGTGCACTAGAATTACAAGTAATTTTAATTATTATCATTATTGGTCCTCTGTTTGTAATAACTATGTTTTCATTTATACTTGTTCTTTAGTGAAATGATATAATGTTCTAATGGTTGTGCGTTGTATAGTAACTATAATGTTAGAACAAAACAAATTCTGTTACATTTAGTAGGTCTATCAATAAACTAATAAGAGATGATCTGATAACAATTGTTAATATACCTACTGTAAGTTGAATTATTAATTAGTACAATGTCTACTAAATGAACCTCAATGTTTCATAATAGGATAAGAAATGTTAATGTTACTGGTAATGATGACCTTATGTACATTAACTGATGACTAATGTAAGTTATCTGTTATAACAATATGGACATATCTTTACTAAACATGTATGTTTATAATTTTTTAGATGGACTTTAGTCTATTATATAGGTCTATGGTTCTCTGATAAGTTAGATCGTAATTTTGATGTATCATTAACTCTTTGCAAGTTTTGATGACTATACTGGACTGGAGGTGATGCAGTGATGTTCTCTAATAATCACTCTATGTAAGATCGATCATTATATACCTTTTGTTAAACGTTTCATTATCTAGTGATGTTGAGTTTATATATTTATAGTCTATTATAATAGTAATTTATTCTACATCAACATGTGATGATCTAGATCTAGTATTGTCCTAGATATACTATATATGACTAGACTGAGAGGATGATTAGTGAAGTTCTCTAATAACTACCTTATGTAAGAAGGGTTACGTTTTATTAGCTTGTGTTTGTGAAGTCTAGGCTCTTCTCTTTATCCCTAATAAGTGACTTGGACCGTTGTACACTTAGAATTATTAATTAATTTAATATACAACAGACTCTTGTCAATTATAATAATTATTACTGCTCTGTTGTAATGAGTATTTTTCATTATAGTAGGACTGTTTTCTACTGAGATGATCATCAACTAATTGAGAGTTATAAACTTAACAATTTAAACGATACCTTCTTTTTAGGATATAGAACAGAATAGGTCTGTTTACTGACTGATCTATTGGAGATGATTGTCCTACTTCTAGTAAATTATAGAAACACTTATTAAATAATGTTTTTTACTGTTTTGTTTTCTTCTATTATAATAGTAATTTATTCTACATCAACATGTGATGATCTAGATGTAATATAGTCCTATGATATACTATACATGACTAGATGGAGATGTAGTTAAGTTCTCTAATAACTTTACACTATGTACAATGGAGATGATCATCAACTAATTGCGAGTTATAAACTTATTAAATAGTACAATTTTCTACTAAAGAATTTGTTTTAAACTTTCGTTATTATCCAGAAGTATCAGATTACTTATTACTAGCATCTGAATTTACTTTTTACTGACATCTAAATATTTACTACAGTATTTTTTACTGGCATCTAGAATTTTACTTCAGTATTTTTTTACTGGCATTTGAAAATTTACTTCAGTATGGCATCTAGAATTTTTGATGTCCTGTCATTGGCATCAAAGCTTTTGGTATGTTTTCATTCATGGTTTGTATCGTCCTGGAGCATTTGAAGGTAGGTTTTATAGAAGATGTCTATGAAATATAAACTCTTTCTCTTTATATTCAATAACTGACATATGACTGCTGTACACTAGAATTACAAGTAATTTTAATATACAACAGACTCTTGTCAATTTATAATAATTATTATTGCTACTATGTTGTAATAAGTATTTTTCAATTTTTAGTAGGACTGTTTTTTACTAGAGATGGTCATCAAACTAATTGAGAGTTATAAACTCAACAATTAAATGATACCTTCTTTTAGGATAGAGTATAATAGGTTCATTTAATGACTGATCTATTGGAGATGATTGTCCATACTTCTAGTAAGTTAATAGAAACAATTATTAAATAAATGTTTTTACTGTTTGTTCTCTTCTATTATAATAGTAATTTATTCTACATCAACACGTGATGATCTAGATACTAATATAGTCCTATGATACTATATATGACTAGACTGGAGATGATGTAGTGAAGTTTTCATACATCATTAATTCTAACTGTACCCACTTTTATTCTCTGGTTGTTTTTATTCTCTAGTTGCAACATGTTCTACTTGAGTGCTGGGAATGATGACAGCTGTATCATAATACTTATACTACGTTATAAGTATGATACTACTGACCCTTTTGTCAATTGATAGATTTATGATCTAATCTAACTGATGACTACTGTAAGTTGACTATTATGAAATAGTACAATTTTCTACTAAAGAATTGTTTTAAGCTTTTTTGTTATTATCCGGAAAGATAAGAATTACTTTATTACTAGCATCTAAACATTACTTTTTTGCTAGCATCTCAAAATTTACTACAGTACTTTTACAGGCATCTAGAAATTCACTACAGTAATTTTTACTGGGCATCTAAAATTTACTTCAGTATGGCATCTAGAATTTTTCATATCCTGTTCATTGGCATAAAAGCTTTGGTAAGTCTTTGATTCAGGTTTGTATGGGCCTGGAGGGTTTGAAGGTTAGGTTTTATAGTAGATTTTTATCCCTAATAACTGACATGTGACTGTTGTACACTAGAATTACAAGTAACTTTTATTATATTAATATTTGTGCTCTGTTGTAATAACTATTTTTCATTTTATACTTGTTCTGTAGTGTAATGAATAATGTTCTAATGGTTGTGTGTTGTATAGTAACTATAATGTTAGAACAAAAAACAATTCTCTGTTACATTTAGTAGGTCTATCAATAAATTAATAAGAGATGATCTGATAACAATTGTTAATATACCTACTGTAAGTTGAATTATTAATTAGTACAATATCTACTAAATGAACCTCAATGTTCTATAATAGGATAGAAATGTTAATGTTACTGGTAATGATGACCTTATGTACATTAACTGATGACTAATGTAAGTTATCTGTTATAACAATATGGACATATCTTTACTAAACATGTATGTTTAAATTTTTGATGGCTTTAGTCTATTATATAGGTGTATGGTTCTCTGATAAGTTGACTGTATTTTTGATGTATCAATACCTCTTTGCAACTTTTGATGACTATAATGGACTGGAGGTGATGCAGTGAGTGTTCTCTAATAATCACTCTATGTAAGATTGACGTTTATATACCTTTTTCAAATTTCTAGTGATCTACTGAGATGGTGGAGATGATGATAGAGACGATGATTGAGATGGTGCTGGAGATGATGATGTAGATGGAGATGGTGGTGATGGTGATGATGATGATTGAGATGGTGATGGAGATAATGGTTGTATATATTGTTACGCTATATATATTGTACAATTATAAACTGTTTTGGTCTCATTTAATTGATTTATCTACTACTAACACTGTGTGGACATACAATAAGTGTTTATGGGCCTGGTTGTGGCTCTTTATCTTCGTTCTGAGGTTGACAGTCTTTATAGGTGTTAAGTATGTCAGGGATCAGTTTTGGGGTCGTGTATATGGACATCATAATGTGAGTATAGGTGGTTGATGAGTCAGGGGTATTAATAGGTGGATTTGGACATGGAAGAACTGCTTGTATGTTTTTTTATCAATACTTTCTAATATTTTATCCTCCTTCTTGTCTTGTGGTAGGTACCTCACATCTCATTCATCTTTGTCTTTTGTGTATCTATATATAAACTATCCCTATATAACCTTCTAGGTGTTATTGATGTATAACTGTGACCCTTTCTCTTGATATTGAACCTGATGTGAGACCCTTCCATATTTATTTTAATCACTTGTGTGCGTCTGTTACTGTGTCATAACGTTCTATAACTTATGTCTTCCATATTAACTCCCCTTGTGTTGTGTAATCCTGAATTATTTAACCCTTGTGCGTGTCATAAAAAATTCGATAATTTAACCCCTTCGTTTCGTAAATTCTTGACCATGAGTGTGTTGTGTAATAACCCTTTGTGTATGTCATATAACTTGAACATTATGTTAACCTCCATTTCATAATTGTTACCATTGTGTTGCATATTTATCCCTTTAGTGTGCTGTATAATCCTGAATTATTTAACTCCTTTATATTTTTTGTAAATTAATTCTGGACATCTCATGTCATTGTATTACTGGTAGTGGATAGGTTTTGAATGTAAGGTTTTTGGTGGTCTGTAAGGGTTACATTTTATTAGCTAGTCTTTGTGAAGTCCCAGGCTCTTCTCTTTTATCCCTAATAAGTGACTTGGACTGTTGTACCCTTAGAATTATTAATTAATTTAATATACAACAGGCTCTTGTCAATTTATAATAATTATTATTGCTCTGTTGTGATAAGTATTTTTCATTTTATAGTAGGACTGTTTTCTACTGGAGATGATCATCAACTAATTGAGAGTTATAAAACTAAACAATTTAAACGATACCTTCTTTAGGATAGAGTAGAATAGGCATTCTGCTTACTGACTGATCTATTGGAGATGATTGTCCTACTTCTAGTAAGTTAATAGAAACAATTTTTAAAAAGTTTTTACTGTTGGTTCTCTTCTATTATAATAGTAATTTATATTACATCAACATGTGTGATGATCTAGATCTAGTATAGTCCTATGATATACTATATATGACTAGACTGGAGATGTAGCGAAGTTCTCTAATAACTACTCTATGTAAGATAGAATTAATAATATGTAAAAATCAAAAATCAAAACTGCCATTCTATTCTCTAGTTGATTTTCTAGTTGAGTGCTGGGAATGATGACAGCTGTATCATAATACTTATACTATGTCATAAGTACGATCACTTTTGTCACTCTAATTGATTTATGATCTTTCTAAAGCAACTTTGCTAGCACAATTTGCCTCTGGTTCAACTAACAGAGTGAGTCACATCATCCATAATATATGCAGTTAATGTATATTTTTCCACCTATATCTGTGCATAGAACTACATATTTCTGTATGAACCATGCACTGCAGTTTGTTGCAATGAGATAAGCTGTTAGTGTCTGCAGCATAGAATGGTTGAATACCATCAACAAATGTACTTTAAAATGCTGATACTGTTGTATTATGTTGAAAACCAATGTTCAGATTAGTTAAGAAAACGTAGACTTACAGTAGAGTACAAGGCCATTTTAGATCTCTCACACAGTCATTTATAATAGCTTTCATTTCCATATCAGACAATCCTTTATCAGTCCATAAACCTACGACATCAGTCACATCATCCTATAAAACAGTTATTACGTCCCATTATTTGTTTCTTGGTGAAGGTATCAGAGAATAAACTTAATGAAAAGTTGGATATAGGCTTAAGAGACATTAACAAAATCTACTTAGAGCCAAAGGTGGCATTGTCAGTCAGATTATAAATATACTAAAAGCAAAGTATCTATTTAAATACAATTGTTAAATGTGTTTAACATTCACCTCTATAAATAAGCCATCTCTAATACTCCAGGCATTTGAAGTGTCAATCTTTTTCCAGTGTTACTGTCCAAGCTCTTCATACAAATGCTAAATAAAACCTAATTACTATAATTGTCAATAAATGTGATGGTTTACTTGATGTTGTTGCTCAATTCTTTGTATTTTGTAGTGTTTTTATCATTATCTCGTAATTTTGTATACTCGGGACAATATATAGACATGCTTTAATAACTGCAATAAAATAACTTAGTTTTCACATAAATATAATACAACAATACATAAAAATGCAATGAATACAGGGATGGCACTTTGTAGCCATGTTGTAAGAGCTATGAATATTCTATTTAATGTCTCATTAATTAGATGCAAGAAACTTTCACGAATGCTTGGCTATGTGTGAGGGCTGTCACTATGGAATTTATAAACAGGACAGTCTTATATATCACATACTTGTCCTTTTCTGAGAAGTTGTTTCTTGAAGTAAATGAACTGTCAATTCCATAGTATTAGTAATAAGATTATCATATATTGTTAATACATTTCAATGCAGTATATAATGCCCAATGCAATTTATAATACCTAGTGACAATGATTTGATTAAAAGAAAGCAATCAATTTTATCAGTAATGCATATAGTATTTCACTATATAATCTTGTCTTAAGTCTACAGCTAATTTGCAATATTTGTCAATAGAAAGAAAAAAAACAATATTAAATTAACCTTACACCAACCTTGACTCAGTAATAGCATTAATATATTAATCAAAGTGGACTTAGTAGGGGTTGATGTCATTTGGAGGAGGCTTAAAAATTAGCTATCATAATGGAAATTTAACTTTGGACACATCACTTTTATTTTAATAAATTTGCCAATTCTAAATATAAAAGGTTTCAAGACATTAGCTTTAGTTTATGGTAAGAGACTTTTTATTCAGAAATCAACTTCCATATGATTTGTTTATGATAATTAACTTGTTAATTGTTACACAAAAACATTAATTCTAAATTCATCCATATTTTTTGATCCCACATCATTTTCCAATACTGAAAGGAAGGCAATTTGTATTAATTGCATTATGTAGAACATAAAGAGATGCTTACACCAAATACTGAATATAGAATTAACATCTAACCAACAGATAAATTAGTACAATATGGACAGGAATAGGGTACCAGTATAAATCAGTCTTAAATTTCTATAATAAAAAAAATACTAATTATGGATGTTACAATAAAAACTGTATACTTGTGATTCATGAGGTGGGTACAATCCAGCTAGCAGACTCTCTCGCACTTATTAATGTTCTATCTAAATCTGTGCTCGGATATATACCTAAATGTATATTTTTATGCATGAAATCTTAAAAAAATCCCTCATAACAAAATTCACCTGGTTTCTGGAATATTTTTTATCCATTAAACCAAATTTAATGTATTTCGACTTCAATAATAAGTCCAAGATTATAAGCTTCTTTCATTCCAAGCTATGAAATATGAGAATAGACAGAAGGCAATGTATTTCAACTTACAATTGTTAGTTGTCCAAATCCTTGAGGTCATGCATCTTCCTGTTATGGGTCATTAGGATAAGTTTCAGCAGGGCTTGATCCCATGTCGGAATACCTAATTTGAGACAAAGACTTTTGAAATGAAATTCATAAAAAATTGCATAAATTAATTGACATGTATACTTTTCTCTCAAAGGCAGTGCGTGAGACTAAGAATGACATGGACTGGAGATATATTTATTATTGACGACAAAGTCAAAGATCCATTAATGAGACATCTTACATGTTCCATACCCATAGACCATCTACTTACATCATGGTAATCACAAAATTATATTAATGGCATAGATATTGATAAGACTGCTTCTGATACTGTTAAAAACTCGAGTGAGATGTTCCAAGTTCTCACTCCAGCTGTCACTGAAAATCACTACATCATCCAAGTAGGCTGCTTCAAATTCTTCCATACCATGTAAATTGTAAAACCTTATCCATTAATCGTTGAATGTTGCCGGAGCACCTTGGAGACCAAATAGCATAACATTGAACTGAAATAGCCTGAAGGGCGTCACAAATACTGTCTTGGGTTGGCCATCCACGTGTCCCGGCAGTACTCCACAACATCTCTGTATATAGTTGGCCAATAGAACGCCGCTGTAAGATAGTTGAGTTGTCTTGTCTCGGCCAAAATGACCAGTTAGGGGAATGGAATGTGCCAGACTTATAACTCTGTCACGACATTCCTTTAGAAGCACGAGTTGTTTCTACAGCCATGTCTTCACCATCTCTACCAGGGTGGCATCCAATATCTTCACAGTAGACAATCTTTCCAGTAGAAGTCGGTTATTCCACTAGAATCGTATTCCACTAGCATTTTTGTATTGATTTGATCGCTTTATTCCTGACTGATTCCAATGAGATTGGTCAGTCTTATGTAGTGTCTTCAATCCTTCGAATATGGTTGTCACCTGATCCTCCACTTCTGTTGTGCTGTTTCATTGTTTGCTCTCTTCATGTTTCTGCTTATCTTCTCTCTCTCAAGATTTCCCAAACAAGTCATCATCTATCATCGTCATCCAATCTGTCTCTTCACTCTTGTCTTCTTCCTCCTTATCATGATCATCGCCCTTTGCTTCAGTTCTCTGCTTCTCTTTCATTAATGGGTTTGATGTCATTCCGTATTTCTCCTCTAATTGTTTCTTCTCAACCTTTTGTTCCCTCTGTTTCCGTACTGCAGCTCTTGTCATTATTCCCATGGCCTTCTCCGGTTCCCCTACTCCAGAGTTCTGAGTTGAGTTAATACCCGGTAGTTGGGACAACTCCTACCCAACAGTACTCCACAGGTAAGCGATCTGACACAGGCAGCCTCACCTTTCATTGTTTTTTTTCCTCAACTCCCATGTGCACCTTTGCCAAGGGATACAACACACTTTGTGTGTCTCCTGTGGACAACACAACTGTAGTAGCTCTTCTATCAAAGGAAGCATCCCTCTTCAGGTACTAGCACTCCAATGCACTAGAGTCCTTGAGCAACTTGTGTCTAATAGAATATTTTTTCACATATTTTACCCTCTACTGTTCCAAATCGCATTAGTCCAGACTCCTGCTGAGTGTTGTTCTGCCCACAGAACCTGGCATTATATGAGGAAATGTGAAGAGTAATGTCCTTTCTCATCACAGTTGTAGCATTTCAATATCCTTCTTTTCCTCTTTCTGTCCTTCTACTACCTGAAGCCTTCCATTTCCAGTACTAGTCGTTGCCAAACTGCCCGCTATTTTTGGTAGTAGGACCAATTCTTCACTCTTATGTCCAGTTTTACCACATCCAGGACACAGTCCAGTACTCTCCAGATGTGCATAAGATTGCTTTCCATTTGATGAGTCCAGTCAAGGGTTCTCTGGCCTGGAGGTAATCCTCAGCATACTCTCTAGCCTCCTTACTTGTCTTAGGCTTACACTCCTTCTGAACCCATATATGTACATAACAAGGGAGTGTCTCAATTAATTGCTCCATTCACCAGCATTGTCCTTCACTGCTTCCCCTCACATATATCGCTTCCACATTTTAATTTTTTAGCCAAGATTGGCAAATATAAATTATGACCGGTTTCCTTCATGTCACTTTGCTACATTTCTAACACTTGGTCTCAAGCAGTTTTCACCAAATGTATTTTCCTGTACAAATCCGAACATATAAGAGTAACAGTGTATGTATAAAATTGAACACTGGATAGACAACATCAAAAAAAACAGTATTTATATGTCCAGCAAGAAGTCTATATACTTTGTTTTTAGTATTACACTGATCCACACATCCTAAATATCTTTGAAACAAAAAAAAAACACTAAAGTCTTCTCCCTAAAACATTTGATATCTTTTCCTTTATTACACGTATTTATCTACTATTGTTAAATAAACGTACTTTCTGATACAAACTCTACACTTCCCTTTCCACCATAAAAAAATTTCCAATAAACTGGGAAAAAACAACCCCTCACCCCTTCGAGATATACAGAAAGCACACACAAGAAATAGGGATTTGAGGCACGTTTCTTCGAAAGTAATGTAGTATGTCAGAGTTAAAAATAAAATTATATTGTGTGTGTGTGTGTATATATATGTGGTGTGTGTGTGGTGTGTGTGTGTGTAAATAAGGATCGCCCAATCCCATGAGATCAACTCTCTCGTTTATCAACTCTTTTCTTTTTTGATCAATTCAATGAGATCAACTCATTTGTACAAAAATTAAATTCACATGCTTAACTTCATCAAAGACCTAACTTTCTTTGAGAGAATCAACTTTAACCTTTAACTTATCAAATCTAGTCATAGCTTCACAAGTGTAAAACTTCTTCTATTGCAAGAACAGTTACATGTTTGCCAATTATTGTTAATATGTCTGAATTTGTACCTTTATCACCCCCCACCCCTGGTTGGCTCTAGCTTGGTAACTAAACTCATTGTAGTTACTTATTTAAAGAAGTTATATTAAAGATAGGTATTATAAAGCCAGCAAGTATTATAGTTTTCAATTAAACATGTATTGCACTTTTAAAATGTAGTTGTTTGAAAAGAAATTGAATCCTATACATGTACAAATACATGAACATGTGGCAAATACATCTTTATATATATGACCAAAATGGACAGATATTAATTTATGGGTGGGTAAATATTTAGGTACCTTGATGAAGAGTGTGTCTTGTTTTATCCAGTCGCTCTGGAAGACAAAGGTATGGAAAATTGAGATGATGTCAGATAAGCTTCCTGATTGTGAGTGTGCATTTAAGAGAAAGATAATAGTAGAAGTTACTTCCATGTCTTGAGGCAATATAGTGTGTGTCATAGCAACCATACTTACCTGGTGACCTGATACATGTTGTACAATCTCTCTCACTGGTAATTGTAAACAAAATGGGTTAGGACTATAAGCCTTGTGAGAGAGTGTACCACCAGCTGTATCATCAACAGCTGAGAACCATCACTCGAATAACGATTTGGTACCATGCGATCAATTCCCATGAGATCAACTCCCACAAAATCAACTCTTTTTGATCAATCTCGTGAGATCAACTCTTGTTGTTTAATAGTATAAATTAACTATTATTAACATTCCTGTTAGTAAGTAACAACTATAATAGATAATTCATTCTACTGGCATAATTTGAGTCCCTGTAAATGTTCATAACTTCAAGATAGTCATTTAAGCTACATTTTTTCCATTGTTGAAACACTCAAAGATAGTTTGTATCCTCTTCCTTTTCTCTAATTTTTTCTTCTTGGTGGCAGTGTAATAAGTAGCTGTCATGGCAAATTTGTTTCCTAATTAAAGTTGGACCTAGGTCCAATTTATGCAAGTTTAAATTTTGACCTAGGACCCAATTTCGCTGCTTAATTTGGACCTATACTGCAAAATTTGTTCCCAGAGATAGGTCCACTTTTGGCAGCAAAATATATTATATAAATTGAAAAAATATTTTTGAAAGTCAATCTTAACTTTACTTCAAAGATATTAAAATTAATTAACATACAATATCAATTAGAATTCAATTTGTTGGATAAGTTTAGGTCCTAAGCTATACTAAAAATATAAGGAAAAGTGTCATAAAAATATAAATGTAAAATGATTTCTGGCACTACTTATGCCTTAAGAGATTTTAAATTCTTGCCACAGGTTTCTTAGTGATTGAGACCACAAGTTATTTGTTTCTATAGTAACTTTAGTTCCACTCTTGGTTAAATAAAGATCCAAATCACAGAGCTTGTGACAAGTATCCATACTAATATTATAAGTTATTTTCCAGTATTAGCTAAGCAATAGATATATGGGAGCTTAATTTTAGACAATATAACTTTTATTGTGGTTTGTATATGTTTTGTAGAATTATTTTTATGTTGTTGGTGTAATAATCTAGACAGTTGATTTTTGTTTGTCATTACAATAGAGAGTGTGGGCAGTTCTTCATTATGCCAAATTTATGAAGGATGTACATATGTTGTTAAGTATTAGACTTGGTGCTGATGTAGTTACAGAGGTAATTAAAATCTAACGAGAATAAGTGTTTTATTTTATAGATATAGCATTAATATTTTTTATTATAATGGTACAAGACTAATGTATATATGCTTACAATTTCACTACATTAATAATGAGTAATAGACATGTTGTGTTCGTGGCCCAGCTTAGAATAGAAGAATTGAGAAAGACCGAACCTCAGTAGAATAGAAAAGTGGAATAGTACCTTCAGAGGGAATGACAACTCTCGATCCCCAGAGAATCCATCCGTCAATCACACTGAGTTCAGAGTGACGTTGCATGTACGGGCGAATAGTAAGATCAGTCTCTGAATCGGATAATGTCGAAGCTGTTTGAATTGAATGTCGAATACATGAAAGTAGTGGATCTCTTGTCTATCCAAAGTCTCGATGTGATTAGCCTGTATGACTGATTCAGACAAATGGTTAAGCAATAATATAATATCACCTGGGATGGGTGGGTTATGGTAGTGTTACCAGTAGGGGTAATCTACTTAAAGCATCTGCATTGTCCAATTGAGTGCCTGGTTTGTGTTTAATATGTAGGAATATGCTGCAAGTGTAAGTGCCCATCTCTGAATTCGGGATGATGCGAGAATTGGAATTTGACGTGATTCATCCAGTAGGTATCAGAGTAGAGAGTGAAATGTAGGTCCATAGAGATAGTGATGTAACTTTCGCCAGCGAATACAATAGCAAAGAGCTTTCTTTTTCTAGCTGTGAATACTTCTTTTTCAGCTACTTTAAAGTGCAGAAATGAACGTAAATGGTTTCTCGGTTCCGTCAGGCATTTGGTGACTTAGGACTGCGCCTAGACCGTAAGGTGAAGCGTCACATGACAGTAGTAAGGGGTTTGTTACGATCGTAGTGTACTAATAAAGGATGAAGACTGAAGGAGTGATTTAGCTTCCCTTAATGCATGTCTTGTTCTTCTGACCATGTCCAAGGCATGTTTTTGTGTAACAGTTAGTTGTAACGGAGCTAAAGTATTAGAGAAGGTTTGGGAAAACTTGTGATAGTAGTTTAAGAGTCCCAAGAATGATTTCAGCTCAGTAGCGTTTGAGGGAGCTGGGGCTTGACTAATGGCTTTTATTTTAGAAGTGGCTGGATGTAGACCTTGGGGTCAATAAACATGACCCAAATATTGTCCACAACGATGACATGTTGGGGTTTTAGTATGTTCCTAACAAATGAACTGGTTTGCCTGTAGTGACTATGATGATGGTCGGTTGTAGGTCTTGCCTAATATCGTTGATGTCTCGTGCTACTATTTCCATAGCTGCGCTGTTTTCAAATGCGGTTTGGAAAGTAAGAGAGTTCTCTTGTAGTAATCGTCTCTGGATTCTTATACATACATATATATGTAATGTTTTTTGTATTGCATTTTAATACAATTATACAGCTACTGCTTAATGTAATCTCTTCTTGAAATTGAGAACTATAGACTAGTCAAGCAAGGAAAATGCTAAGTAGGCAAAAAAAAAGAAGATGAACAGACAAGTACAATAATTACCAGAAGTCATATATATTACCAGTTTTCCTTGTAGTTTTAAAATGTTGCTCTTTGTTTGTGAGTAATATCACATGCATGTCTAATGGCTTTTTTTTTATTTTTTTATTTAGCAAGAACTTTTCGGAATATTGTACCCTTTCTACCATCTAAATACGTGGCTTCACAATAGTGCAATACCTTCTGTAGGCTATACTTGACAGTATTGAAGACTTATGTGTATTGAAACATTGTATTGATTGACATGGTTTGAATGATATATTGAAGGTATATTACCAAGAATTATAGCTACAGTACAATAACAATTGGTTTTGTGAATGTCACTATTAACATTGATCAAGAGATTAAATAAGTAAATAGTTTATGACTTTTGGTTCTGGAGGAAAGAGGATTGCCCTACTTCAAGGTCATCATAATATAACATAATTTCCAAAACAGTGGAAATAATACAGAACAAAGGATGCCTTTTTAAGACTTGCCATCGCATACATCTGACATTAGTCCCATCTGCCCTTTGATAGCTTGTAAGTATCTAATTAATGTGCATCCTACTAAATTAACATGTAGATGTTGTTATTGTTCTAACCTCAGTAGAGATTTTAAGGACAAAACACTCCAGAAAATAGAATTATCTATAGACCCTTTTTTGTGAAATTTCAGAAGGCCAGTTTCCTTTACTGATTTAACAACAATAAGCTTTTCTCCGATCATTCTCTTTGGTTCCTAAAATGAACAATAAGAAAATACATCTATATATATGTGTATTCATTCTATATGTATCCTACTCTGGTCATTTAAACAATCAGATTGGAAACAACAAATAGGGTGTGTGGTTTATTTGCATGCTTTCATCCAAGGATCCTTTTGTTCCTCAGACAAATCATGTATCATGGAAGGGGTCTTAAGCTTCACTATTTGGTAGATACCTCTATAGTACTGCTTCTTCATCTATCCACCCATCCATTGTAAGTAATAGTAAAGGTTGTATTCAAGATGGTTTCTTAAAAATTAGTGTTGTTTTTAGTTACTATAACTAAAATTAAAATGCATTTTAGTAAGCCCTAAATCTTTTTAGTTAACTATAACTAAATAACTAAAACTATTTCGCACAATACTTACTTCAACTATAACTAATAACTAATATTCTCAGACATTTTAGTGAACATTAAATTTTACAGAATGGATATGAGCAATTTAATACTTCTTTGAGGTTGAATAGTTGATAGCCACACTTGATTGATTCAGCACATGCTTCGGTTTTCCATTATGTCAAAATGGCTAGTGCTAGTGCTTCTAAATTAACAATAGGTCGTCCTAAACGATTGATTTGGGGCTACTTTCATTTGATAAAGCTGAATGCTATAGCAGTGTATTTTTAATGTTGGATGAAAAAGTCACGACAGTGATGGAGCCAAAGTAAACGGGAAAGTTCATGACTAATCTGAAAAACATTTGTGAAACACCACCCTGATATTTAAAGGAACTGGAAAGAAAGGAGAAGGAGAAAAAAGAGAAAAGAAGGCAGCAGCATCTTTACAAATGCTCTGAGTCTGAAAGACAACTGTCTTTGACAGAATGGTGTTGGGTATGATGTGAATAGTGAAAATATAAGAAGATTACCAAAAAATTGACAATTCTTCATTTGAAAGCACAAGTGTGCCACATAGCATTGTTGAAAGCCAGGAGTTCAAGTTTAGTGCATGAGGCTAGACATTGCTGTACAAATCCCAAGTTCGATAAGCTTTGAGCAACAATTTAAACCATAACTAAAACTTAAAACTAAAAACGATTATGCTAACTATAACTAAACTAAATTCATTTACATTTTGTAAACTTACTAAACTTAACTTAAATCATGATCAATTTAGTACAATTACTATACTAAAACTAAACTGTACCTACTTACTAAAACAACACTATTAAAAATATATCAATTTGACAGATCCTTTGTCTAGATTCTCAAATTGAAGTGGTTATGGTGGTACCCATCCAATGGAAATATTACTATGAATGCAATATTCTACCCGTAGTGTTTAATGTCCCTTAGTTCCATGAATCTATCCATCCATTTTCTATTTCATTGTATTCCATCTTGCATCAGTCTATTAATCCATTCATTCACTCATTATTCATTTATTTAATTCATATTGCAATACCTGTTCACTGTGGTGACATTCTCATTTGGAAGCTTCTTATCCATTTGTTAGAGATATCAAAACTTTCAGGCTTAATCAGTCTACTCTTACCATCGCAACAGATGTCACATTATTATTAATTTTATATGCACACTGCCTGAAATGACTCAATAATAATAAATATTAAAGGTAGTTGTTACCTACAACCATTAACACACTAATTTATTTTTTGCTATTTCCGTATTCAAATTTGAATCAAAAAATTATGTTGTATTTAGCATAGGTTGGGTTGATATTGTGGGTGGAGCCCACAATATAAACTGTTCTTGTGCACTATCTGGTCTTCAATATCTTGTTGTAGAAAAAGTATTGGACATTCCTTATAAGGTAAACCAGGAATTCCTCCACCTCTCTTGTATCCATGCCATCCATTCACCTCTTCAATCACATCAACAGGCCATTCATTTATTTAACCATTTCCGCTCTTCTATTCTGTAGATCAATTAAGTTGATATTGGGGTCCTAACAAGTTTTCTAGAAACAATATTCTGCTGGTTCAATACCTACCTATTTCCTCTCTATCTTTCTGATCACTTCTCTTTCCCCTAGATAGAGTTGTTAGTACAAGATGAGTTGCTCTTTGTGTAGAGAACTTCTTGTCATAGGAGAACCCATCCTTTCATGTCGTTTATAATCCATAGCATCTCATGTACAAGGATGTTCTGGAAAGTTTGCAAATTGTAATTTCAACCAAGAACAAATCAAACTTTGTGTTAAATGCTCAAGATTGTATGTCATCAAATTCTATTGGTTAGTTTAATGTCAGCCTTGTCATTCATTCATCCATCCATTCATTCATTCGTCCACTCATTATTCATCCATCCATTCATTCATTCGTCCCATTTATCCATTCATCCATCCATTACAGCACTTATAAAAGCAATGTCTATTACGAACTCCAACATAAAACAAAGCAAATAATGATCACCAGGGCCACATGCCCCCCCCAAAAGTTACACACATTTGCTTATTGTGCCCCCCCCCCCCCCACCCCAATTTTTACACTAAAGTATGCAATATGTAGAGAACAATGAAAACACTCATTGCAATTATAACATAATTGTGGCTATTGTTTAGGTTACAAATGATGAGATAGAGTGTGGACATATCAATGAAATCAATGGAGCAGATGAGTACTATGACTAATGGAAAGACAGGTGACATATGGATTCACAAACAGATAAATGGTTTTATATGAATATTTATTAATGATGCTTTGTTAATGAGTTGTTCTGTTCTTTTTAGTATTTTTGTAAATGATCTACTTGTCATGTGTGTATTCCCTTTTTGTGGGTGTTGCTCCCTAGGCATCTTGTTCTGATAAAGTTGGTAGAGGGAATTATAGGAAATCAAAGTGAAAATATTCAAACTATGAGTGGATTTGGTCCCCAACAATTAGAATGTCATCAACCTGTTATAAACCTATCAGCACCACAACATTGGAAACTAGAAAGATGAAAAGTAATTATTATATTTGTGCACGTTTTTTAGCAAATTTTCTACCCAATCCATCAGATCCATCCATTTATTATTTCCTTCTCTCTTTGTCTTTCTCTATTGTTCATTATATCTAATTTACATACAACAGGTAAAACAAGCGCTTTTCAAAGTTTACTCAATTGGCTTTAGATGCCATTGCCATTAATAGTTTTATGATGCTATGTTAACACATGATGATCATAGATGGAGGTGAAGAGCGCTATCTTTTTTCTCAAGCATGACCACAACTGGACAGACCAGTTATTAATACATGTATTACAGGGTTTTTTTGAGTTAATATGCCGGGTTGAAGGACGATTGTGATGTTTACCTGGCAATGATTAACATTCATAACAATAGAATACACTCTATTAATCTGTACATTCATTTCTATTAATCCACCCATTCATAGGTATGGGTAAACTAAATCTATATGCCAGTCTTTTTTTTAAACCCATAAGGGTCTGTCCTATCTTCCTTTACCCAGTCTTGGTTCCTCCTCGCAATTCTCTCTGATTTCCCAACCTTGAAGAATCACTACTTAGGTCACCATACCAGCTTGTCTATCAGGGGCTATGAATGACTCTGGATCCTCCCTACTACGTTTTATCAAAACTGTCCCCCTACCAATAACTACACAACTGATGCTCCACCTTCTCTATCATACTCTCTTTTCTCTTACGTCTATTTTAAAATAATGAAATTATAGTATTTTAAGAAACAAACTCAAGAGAACAAACATCATCTATTGCTTTCTTACCTGCTGATAAACTCTTCACCTTTACTACTTGCAACCACTTCTCATTTGTACTTATAAATAGGGTGTGGCCACACCCAATGGCTTGAGATCCAAGACCCAGATGATCCTACTAAAAATTTATTCTCAGATATAGTCACAGACATTTCTGCGCATGTATCACTAACATCATGGCGAAGAATCTGAAGAGAGTGTCAATGCATGAAGAGGGGATGGGTTCTGTTATAGCTGTTGCTAAGAAAAACATAGTTCATTTGTTCTCAACATCAATTTTTATTAGGATTGATTGGTCATGGCAAGGTAAGGAGATTAACCAAGAATATTTATACATAGTAGCTAGTTGTCACTGGGCAAGCTAATCCACTTTGGTATTATTGGGAGGGCCAGGGATTATTACTGCTATACAAAATAAATAATAATTTCACTTTGTCTTCCAGTTTAATTATGATGTATAACATTTCCGAAGCTAGATAAAACATTTTAAGAACAGATATAGTGAATGGCACAAAACTCGAGTTGATTTTCTGCAAAACATCTGCTGACGCTCGAAAAGTGGGCGTATTCCATCATAAACTGGAAAAGATGTGACTCTTTGGCACCAGCTACTGTAAAATATTGCAGTACTTTACAGAATAATTCAATGTTAATAAAATGCAGAGTGTTCCTGCATGAAAATCAAATAATGTAATGATGAGGAAGAGGATTGAATGGAGGGATAGTTGGATCAATGAATGGATGGGACTTTTATTGTATTTTTTCTTGCTTATTTGAAATCATCTCATTCTTTTGGCTCCCACAACGTTAAGTAACTACTCAAGTTTGAACAGTTGACTTGGAATTTTCTACCGAGATCGAAAAGGGGGGGGAACCTCTCTTCTATATATCTCCCAAATCACCTGATCCTATTTATACACAATGGAAAAAACAGTCTCCAGAAATGTTAATAAATCAAACAGTCATATAAATGATTCCCTCCCTCTCTCTGTCTCTCTCTTTCTCTCTCTCTCTCTCTCTCTGTCTCTGTCTCTCTCTCTCTCCATATATTTTTAATATCCGAATAGTGTTGAATATTATATGAGAGAGGACAAACTCATGGAAATCTACAACCTGCATGACTTGTTGGACCAGTTTTGGCAACGTTATAAAACACCCTCCTAATTTATAAGAAATACAAATATGTAAAGGTATTTTAGATTCATCATCAAACTATGCTATATCTTGAACACTTACAACGAGCAAAACTGGCTTTTATAGTATTGTGTCAGCTGGTAGAAAGTAGAAAGACCCTTATAGCCTGGTATTTGATTTCAAATTGGAGCATTAAGTAATCAAAGTCTTGTGAAGGCTATTAACAGTTAATTTAGCCATGTCGATAGCATCTTCAACAATTCCAGTCATTAACAGTACAATTCAAATACCTTGTTTCACTGTTTTTAGATCCATCTAGCAGAGTAACCCTTTCATACTAAAATCAGTATGCTGACGACTGTGTCTCCATCACCTTCATCATCTGAACCTTCAAATTCTTAATGGGAATATTGTCTGCTAATTCTTCAAACAGTCATTTCATCATCTTTGTTTAACAAATTAGGATTGATTGATGATTCATTCTTTGTTGTAGGTATACTGGTTCTAAAAGTACAGTACTTATAGAAATTAGATGCATAACTTTTGTAATTGGGTAACATTCACAACATGATCATGATGGATATGTAATAATAACTGAGCAGATACACCTTTATGGAATACTTTCCAATTATACATACATATATTGTAATGTTTTGTATTGCATTTAATACAAACTACTAGATTATACAGCTACTGCTATAAAGTATCTAATTAATGTGCCTGCTACTAAATTCACATTGTAGATGTGTTATTGTTCTAACCTCAGTATTGATCTTAAGGACAAAAGACTCCAAAAGGATTATGCAGACCCTTTTTTGTGAAATTTCAGAAGCCTTTTCCTTTACTCCTTTTACAGATAGGAGCTTTTCTCGCAATCATTCTCTTATGGCTCCTAAAATGAACAATAAGAAAATACATATAATATGTTAAAACAACAAATAGAGGGTGTGGTGTATATTTGCATCTTCAGACACAAATCGTGTATCATGGAAGGGTCTTAAAGCTTCACTATTATGGAGATACCTCTATAGTACTGCTTCATTCATCTATACACCCATCCATTGGATAAGGGAATAAGATGTTGTATTGAGATGGTTTTCTTTATAAAGAGTCTACTACGAGAGTTACTGGGAAGTTCTCTCCATAAAAAATATATTAATTTGACAGTCCTTTGTCCGAGATCTCAAATTGAAGTTGGTTATGTGTACTCATCCAATCAAATATTGTGCTAATGTCAGTGGTAGTACATCTTTGTATTAACATAGAGTAAATCAATCTCAGTGGTTAGATCAGATATCGTAGTCAATGTTTTAGATCAGTATATCAGTGTTAAGAATCATGTTGATGACTGTGGTGTAGATCCGATATCAACATTAGTGATTGAGATCTCAGTGTTTAATTCAGATATCGGTATCAGATCAATATCAGTGTTATGAATCAAATTGATGTCTTTTGTAGTAAAATCAGATATAAACATGAGTAAATGAGATCTCAATGTTAGATCAGGTCTCAGTGTAAGAATCGTGTTAACGTCAGTGTGTAGTAGATCATATATCAAAAATGAGTAAATCAGATCTCAGCTTTAGATCAGATATCAGTTTGTGTTTAAAAGATGTTAGTTTAAGAATCATGTTGATATCTGCAGTAGATTAGAGATATCAACATGGAGTGAAATCAGATCTCACTGTTAGATCAGATATCATAGTCCAGTGTCAGATTAGATATGAATGTTAAGAATCATGTTGATGTCATTTAGTAGATCAGATATCAACAGGTGTTAGATCAGGTTATCAGTATTAAGAATTGTGTTGATGTCATGTGTATTAGAGTATGCAACGGATATTCGGACAACAGGTATATTCGGACGCTCGTTTCTGTGAATTCGTGAACGACAGGTGCTGGTTGTGTCATCGTGCTATAGTCAATGGTCATCTTCTTTATTATTGCAAATGAGAGCCGTCGCTGTTGTGTTCTCTCTCTCGGCCACGAAGAACTTTTGTGCGACATTTCGGACACGCCCATATCGAAAAAAAATTACTTCATGCTCGTATTTCACCATTATCTTTCCCTTGTCACTCGATTTTAATTAAAAAGTTGCTTTCTAATTAAACTATAGTTTTTGCACTATCTATAAATCCATAATATTATAAGTATAATTATAGTAGAAACTAGAAAGGATATAAAGTCTGAGTCAGTGCAAGAGCATCCTGTTAGCACCTCCACCCACTGGTCATCATCACGTGTTGTGACCTTATTCCGATTCTTGACAATCATTGCCATTACCATGAACACATTGGTTCATCAGTTTGTACAATACAGTCAAAATGAAACCATTTTATGTGACAATTTGTATTGTCACAGGCCACCATTCGTCCATATTCTCCAAGTTTCCCTTCTACATACTACAGTACACTTGATTTGCTTGTGACTTGGAGATTGTAAGTTTTTCCAAGAAAGCATGCCTAAGCACATTCAGCCTTTGTCACAATTACGGCAGTGATCAAATCTAGATGAAGTATGAAACTTAAAGGACATAAATTGTGACATCACTAGAAACATGTCTCATTAGAACAAGAAAAACAATAATAGTATTCAGAATTAATGTTAATTCAGTACATTTAAAGTCAAACCATCTTTTGCATGAATTGCAGCACACCCAAAGACTACTGTCTTCTCCATAAATAAGTCCACATATAGACATTCTGCGGTGTCATCATTATCAGAGTTCATGTCATCCAGTCCTACATTATCAATCTCAGTGTCATCCAGGTCCTACATTATCAATCTCAGTGGCATCCATCCTACATTATCAATCTCAGTGTCATCCAGTCCTATGTCACAATCTTCTGGTAAAACAAATTGCAGTGTATGTTCTATTCAAACAAATAACACCACTTGAAAAAACAATCCATTTATTACAAGTAATCATCACATTCACATCTAATAGTCTTACCATTGGTTTTTCTTAAAGTATCAGCTTGAATAAAGTATGGGTGAAGTTCAAACCCTGTTGTCTATAAATATTTTCACAAAAACTTTACTTACCATCGTTATTTCCTCTACTCACTCCTGTACATTGTTCTATTAATGTATAAAATTAATTACAGTATGACATAATGCTTACTATGATTACTCTTAGAGTGTCCTCTAGTAGATACCCATGAAGCTGTAGGCTGTTCTATTAATGTATGAAATTAATTACAGTATGACATATGCTTACTATCATTACTCTTAGAGTGTCCTCTAGTAGATACTTGTGAAGCTGTAGCTGTTCTTTTGATGTATGAAATTAATTACAGTATGACATATGGCTTACTACCATTACTCTTAGAGTGTCCTCTAGTAGATACCTGTTAAGCTGTAGGCTGTTCTATTAATGTATGAATTAATTACATTATGACATAAGCTTACTAATCATTACTCTTTGAGTGTCCCACTTCAGTGGATGTTTTTTTAGTAGTGGTAGTTTTTTTCTACAAAAGAATCCATGTAACATGATTACTGTGATGATACATCTTAGATCCTGGAATCAGACAGAGGGTGAAATGATAAACAGTGCCAATGGTAACTATTGTGCTTAATCATACTTTTTGACTGAGATTTTTGGTCCAGAGGTCGAAGCTCCCTGGATTGTCCTATGATTGTTTTTTGACCTACTTTTAATCTATCTTATATATAATATATTATTATGTATGTCCACATATATATGTATGTTATTCACTACAGGTTGTATTGGAGAATCAAAAGAAGAATGCATTAAAAGTATAAAACGGTATAAATTATTGTTACTGTACCTTCTCCTCCTCCTTTTGTTGCTCCTTTAGAAACTGCATTGTTACTATCTATTATGTGAATGTATATGCACACAATAAAAACTAAAATGCGGACTCACTTTTTCCTCCTATCTTCCTTTGTCTTTCAGCTTGTCTTTGGGCTTTTTCCTCCAGCTTCGTTGTCTCTTCTTCCTTCCTTTTCCATTAACATTCTACTATTCTCTTCACTTGTGTCTTTGGTCTGTGGCAGGTTATTTTGACAGTGGCTGTTCACTGATGACTCTCCCTAGACAGTAGTAGGTGTCAGTACTCTAATGGATCGTCTTCGTCTGAAGAAATCTGAGCAGAATCTTTTGAGCCAGAATGGTGCATTTCCAACCATTTATTATATTTAGTATCAGTAGTCAGTCGTACCCTTCGTCATATCGTCTCTGAAAGCGCAATAGCTCTCTTCTTCAGTAAAAATCTATTACAGAAGAGGTGGTCTTTTTTTTGAAAGGGCTATACAGTGGTATGAATGATATCCCCCTGTTTTCTTTAAACGTTAAATTTTAGGAGACAGCTCAACTCCAGGTATTATAGCTTCCCGTTGACAGGATAAACTCCAGTGATCCGAAATCCTGTTGTAATGTTATGAGTTATCATAGATTTTTAACCACGCCTTACAAAAAATACTGCAAAACTATAACGACTAACTGATTTATACAGATTCTCAATTCAATAATTATAGCACTCTTCTCTCCATGATCTTTTTAATGCTAAAAAACACCCCCTGTCCAACGGTTGGGTAATATGGGTTGAATGAGGGGAAGACAAAACATTATGACTCCTTCCTCTACAGCTCTGTTTATGACACTTGGAGAATAATGAGATGAATGTCCGTCGACAAGAAGTAAAAGAGGACGTACTGGTGGGGCATGCAATAGAAAGTGATGTTGACACCCAAGGTCAAACAATTCCGCATCAATCCATCCTTTTGCAGAAAGACCGTAAATTGAACCGGGTACTTCTCCTTCTGTCATTCCTGGTTTCAAGGTTTTCCGATCGAAGATTATAAAGGGTGGAATAACATAGCGTCCAGCACTACAGCAGGCGAGTACAGTAATCTGTGCTTTGTCACCACTGATACATTGTATGGGTGCTTCTGTCCTTTAATGACTGCTACCTTGGAGGTGCTGGGTCAAGTGGAAACCCAGACTCATCACAGTTAAAGATTTGACATGGTTTTTGTAACAAGTTGTTATCTTCCAAGTTTGTTCAAGTAAGTCGAAATATTTGTTGAGGATATCAGGGGAGGTACATATAACACCGGGCTGAGAAAGAGGTTCTGGTTTCCTGAGGCATATTTCTGAATGCCTTTTTCTAAAGGAATCCCACCAAACCATGACTAACAACTCCAGTATGACCTTTTCTAGTGACGGCATTTGAACAAGTGTCATTATATCTTGCTTTGATCTAGGATAACCAATAAAAGCACAATGCTTCAGAAAAGAAACAAGTTCTTCTTCCGTGTCCGAAAGAAGCCTTGGTGGGCCACTCCGAGCACCGAACAATACACGACCAGTCACACGATCAGGCACTGTGCTCTTTGGCACACCATAAACTTCCACTGCCTCTCTAAGTGACATTTCATTGTTTTTTTACTGCTTCATACACCGTGTAGAGTCTCTCTTCTTTCCAGTTTTTATACTGAGAGGGTCTCAACGGTCAGACTGAGAAGGAGCAGGTGCCGCGAGAACAGCTGATGAAAAAAACTCTTTCCTTTAAAGACAGCATCTTTCTATATACAAAAAGGTATTTTAAAAATATCAAACTAAAACTTTCTATACCTTTGTCAACAAGGTCACAACACGTGATGATGACCAGTGGGTGAGAGGTGCTAACAGGATCATCTTGCACTGACTCAGACTTTATCTCCTTTCTAGTTTCTACTATAATTATACTTATAATATTATGATTTATAGATAGTGCAAAAACTATAGTTTACATAGAAAGCAACTTTTTAATTAAAATCGAGTGACAAGGGAAAGATAATGGTGAAATACGAGCATGAAGTAATTTTTTCCGAATATGGGCGTTTCCGAAATGTCGCACAAAAGTTTCTTCGTGGCCGAGAGAAACACAACAGCGACGGCTCTCATTTGCAATAATAAAGAAGATGACCATTGACTATAGCACAAGGACACAACCAGCACCTGTCGTTCACGAATTCACAGTAAAAAAACGAGTGTCCGAATATACCTGTTGTCCGAATATCCGTTGCATACTCTAGATCAGATATCAACATGAGTAAATGAGATCTCAGTGTTAGATCAGATATCGTAGTCATGTTAGATCAGATATCAGTATTAAGAATCATGTTAATGACTGTGTGTAGATCCGATATCAACATTAGTGATTAAGATCTCAGTGTTAATTCAGATATTGGTATCAGATTAGATGTCAGTGTTATGAATCAATTGATACTGCTTTTGTATGACATCAACACGTTCTTAATACTGATACCTGATCTAACACCGAGATCTGATTTACTCATCCATCTATTCAGATATTTATGAGTTCATCAATCCATCTATCATTTCAATCATCCATCCATCCAATCATTCATTTAACAATCCATCCATCCATTGTTTTCATCATTCATCTATTCTTCCTATCCATATTTGTGCCATTTATTATGCATTAATAAACAAATTTCTAGTCCATCACAACAATATGTATCACTCTATTAATCTTACATTCATTCTATTAACCCATCCATTCATAGGTATGGTACTCATATCTGCCAGTCTTTTTAACCCATGGGGTCTGTCCTTTCTCCTTTACCCAGTCTTTTCCCTCCTCCAATTCTCTCTGATTTACTAACCTTGAAGAATCAATACTGGTCACCATACAGCTATGAATGACTCTGTGTCCCCTACTATTTTTTATCACAACTGGTCCTACTACCTGCTAACTACATAACTGATGCTCCCTCTCTATCACACTCTTTCTCTTAAGTCTCTACTTTAAAAGAAATTAAATTAGTATCTTCAAGAAACAAACTCAAACAAACATCTATTCTTTCTTACCTGCTGATAAACTCTTACAGACACTTCTCCATCTACCACTAGAATCCAAAGAGAGTGCAATAGATGAAGAGGGTATGGTTCTGTTATTCATTTGTTCCTTAACATCAAATTTTAATAGGATTGATTGACCCCAGCAAGGTAAGAGAGTTAACAAAGAATATTTAAACATAGTAGATATTGTTACTGGGAAGTTACTCCACTTTGTATAATTGATATTAATGGGAGGGGCCTGGGATCATATTGCTATACACAATAAACTATTTCACTTTGTATTCCAGTTTGAATTATGGATGTATAACATTTCAGAAGCTAGAGTAAGACATTTTAAGAACAGACTAAACGAGATAGTGGAATGGCAAAACCCAAGCTGATTTACTACAACATATGCTGACTCAAAAAGTGGGTGTCTTCCATCATATAACTTAGTACCATTAAGTCCTTTAGACTGAGCTGTTCACTTTATAAATTTCACTTAATAGTCTAAGGCTTCTAAAGTTTTTAAATTAACTAAATAAAATGCTATTAACCGTATAATAAGTTAGTTTGCATTAACGCTCTAAAGTCTTTAATTTAAAGTCTTTAGAAGGTTTAGACTATTGAGTGAACTTTATAAAGTAAAGTGCTCAGACTAAAAAACATAATTGGACTAACTAAATAACTTGCTATTAACAATTTATTAAGTTGGTTTGCATTAACGTTCTTAAGTCTTTAATTTAAAGACTTTAGAAGGTTTAGACTATTGAGTGAAGTTTGTAGTGTAAACTGCTCAGTCTAAAGGAATGTATGGGACTTACTAAATAAACTGCTATTAACAGTTTAGTAAGTTTGTTTGCATTAACACTCTGAAGTCTTTAATTTAAACATTTAGAAACCTTAGATTAATAAGTGAAATTTGTAAAGTAAACTGCTCAGTCTAAAGGACTTAATGGCACTAACTAAATAAAATGGTATTAACAGTATAATAAGTTGGTTTGCATTAACGCTCTAAAGTCTTTAATTTAAAGACTTTAGAAGGTTTAGACTATTGAGTGAAGTTTTTAAAGTAAACTGCTGAGAATAAAGGACTTAATGGGACTAACTAAATATACTGCTATTAACTGTGCAGTAAGTTGGTTTGAATTAACGCATACAGTCTTTAATTTAAAGAGATTAGAAGGTTTAGATTATTGAGTGATGTTTATAAAGTAAACTGCTCAGTCTAAAGGACTCTATGGGACTAACGAAATAAACTGCTATTAACAGTTTAATAAGTTGGTTTGCATTAAAACTCTAAAGTCTTTAATTTAAGACTTTAGAAGGTTTAGACTATTGAGTGAAGTTTATAAAGTAAACAGTTCAGTCTAAAGGACTCTATGGAACTAACTAAATAAACTGCTTTTAACAGTTTAGTAAGTTGGTATGCATTTAATCTCTAAAGTCTTTAATTTAAAAACTTAGAAGGTTTAGACTATTGAGTGAAATTTATAAAGTAACTGATAGGTATAAAGGACTCTATGGGACTAACGAATAAACTGCTATTAACAGTTTAGTAAGTTGGTTTGCATTAGCACTCTAAAGTCTTAATTTAAAGACTTTAGAATGTTTAGACTACTGAGTAAAGTTTATAAGTAAACTGATCAGTCTAAAGGACTGAATGAGAATAACGAAATAAACTGCTGTTAACAGTTTAGTAAGTTGGTTTGCGTTAATGGTCTAAAGTCTTTAATTTAAAGACTTTAGAAGGTTTATACTATTAGGTGAATTTTATAAAGTAAACAGCTCAATCTAAAGGACTTAATGGCACTAACTAAATAAACTGCTATTAAGCGTATAATAAGTTGTTTTGCATTAACGCTATAAAGTCTTTAATTTAAAGACTTTAGAAGATTTATACTATTTGAGTGAAGTTAACAAAGTAAAATGCTCAGTCTAAAGGACTTAATGGGACCAATTAAATAAACAGCTATTAACAGTTTAGTAAATTGGTTAGCATTAAGACTCTAAAGTCTTTAATACAAAGACTTTAGAAGGTTTAGACTATTGAGTGAATTTTATAAAGTAAACTGCTCAGTCTAAAGGCCTTAATGCCACTAAATAAATAAACTGCTATTAACAGTATAATAAGTTCGTTTGCATTAACGCTCTAAAGTCTTTAATTTAAAGACTTTAGAAGGTTTAGACTATTGAGTGAAGTTTATAAAGTAGACTGCTCTGCGTAAAGGACTTAATGGGACTAATTAAATAAACAGTTATTAACAGTTTAATAAGTTTTTTGTATTAACGCTCTAAAGTCTTTAATTTAAAGGCTTTAGAAGGTTTAGACTATTGAGTGAAATTTATAAAGTAAACAGCTCATTCCAAAGGACTCTATGGGACTAACTAAATAAACTGCTATTAACAGTTTTAATAAGTTGGGTTTGCCTTAACACTCTAAAGTCTTTAATTTAAAAAATTTAGAAGGTTTAGAGTATTGAGTTAAGATATTAAAGTAAACAGCTCAGTCTAAAGGACTCTCAGGACTAACGAAAAATAAACTCTATTAACAGTTTAGTAAGTTGATTTGCATTAAAACTCTAAAGTCTTTAATTTAAAGGCTTTAGAAGGTTTAGACTATTGAGTGAATTTTATAAAGTAAAACAGCTCATTCCAAAGGACTCTATGGGACTAACTAAATAAACTGCTATTAACAGTTTAATAAGTTGGTTTGCATTAACACTCTAAAGTCTTTAATTTAAAAAATTAGAAGGTTTAGAGTATTGAGTTAAGATATTAAAGTAAACAGCTCAGTCTAAAGGACCTCTCTGGGACTAACGAAATAAACTCTATTAACAGTTTAGTAAGTTGGTTTGCATTAACGGTATAAGTCTTTAATTTAAAAGACCTTAGAAGCTTTAGACTATGGAGTAAATTTTTATAAAGTAAACTGCTCAGTCTAAAGTACTTAATGGGACTAACTATATAAGCTGCAATTAAAAGTTTAGTTAGTTGGTTTGCATTAACGCTCTAAAGTCTTTATTTTAAAGACATTAGAAGGTTTAGACTATTGAGTGAAGTTAGAAAGTAAACTGCTCAATCTAAAGGACTTAATGGGACTGACTAAAGAAACTGCTATTAACAGTACAGTAAGTTGTTTTGCATTAACGCTCTAAAGTCTTTAATTTAAAGACTTTAGAAGTTTTCGACTATTGAGTGAAGTTTATAAAGAAACAGCTCAGTGTAAAGGCCTTAATGGTACTAATAAAAAACTGCTATTAACAGTTTAGTAAGTTGGTTTGCATTAATACCGTAAAGTCTTTAATTTAAAGACTTTAGAAGGTTTAGAGTATTGAGTAAACTTTATAAAGAAACTGCTCAGTCTAAAGGACTCTATGGGACTAACTAAATAAACTGCTATTAACAGTTTAGTTAGTTTGTTTGCATTAACACTCTAAAGTCTTTAATTTAAAGACCTTAGAACCCTTAGTCTATTAAGTGAAATTTATAAGGTAAAACTGCTCAGTCTAAAGGACTTAACGGCACTAACTAAATAAACTTCTATTAACAGTATAATAAGTTTGTTTGCATTAACACTCTAAACTCTTTAATTTAAAGACTTTAGAAAGTTTTGACTATTCAGTGAAGTTTATAAAATAAACTGCTCAGTCTAAAGGACTTAATGGCACTAAATAAATAAACTGTTATTAACAGTTGTTAAGTTGGTTTGCATTAACGTATAAAGTCTTTAATTTAAGGACTTTAGATGTTTTAAGTCTTTAATTAAGACTTTAGAGTACTATTGAGTGCAGTTTATAAAGTAAATGCTCAGTCTAAAGGACTTAATGGGACTAATGAAATAAACTGCAATTAACAGTTTAATAAGTTGGTTTGCATTAAAACATTAAAGTCTTTAATTTAAAGACTTTAGAAGTTTTTAGACTATTGAGTGAATTTTATAAAGTAAACTGCTCAGTCTAAAGGTCTTAATGCCTCTAACTAAAGTAACTGCTATTAACAGTATAATAACTTTGTTGCATTAACGCTCCAAAGTCTTTAATTTAAAGACTTTAGAAGGTTTAGACTATTGAGTGAGTTTATAAAGTAGACTTCTCTGTGTAAAAGACTTAATGGTACTAATTAAAGAAACAGTTATTAACAGTTTAGTAAGTTGGTTTGCATTAACGCTCTGAAGTCTTTAATTTAAAGACTTTAGAATGTTTAGACTATTGAGTGAATTTTTTAAAGTAAACTGCTCATTCTAAAGGACTCTATGGGACTAACTAAGTAAACTGCTCGTAACAGTTTAGTATGTTGGTTTGCATTAACACTCTAAAGTCTTTAATTTAAAGACTTTAGAAGGTTTAGACTATGATTGAGTTTATAAAGTAAGCAGCTCAGTCTAAAGGACTCTATGGAACTAACTAAATAAACTGCTATTAACAGTTTAGTAAATTGGTTTGCATTAGCACTCTAAAGTCTTTAATTTAAAGACTTTAGAAGGTTTAGACTATTGAGTAAAGTTTATAAAGTAAACTGATCAGTCTAAAGGACTTAATGGGACTAACTAAATAAACTGCTGTTAACAGTTTAGTACGTTTTGTTTGCATTAAGGCTCTATAGTCTTTAATTTAAAGACTTAAGAGGTTCTTTAGACTATTGAGTGAATTTTATAAAGTAAACTGCTTATTCTAAAGGTCATAACGCCACTAACTAAATAACTGCTATTAACAGTATAATAAGTTCGTTTGCATTATCGCTTTAAAGTCTTTAATTTAGAGACTTTAGAAGGTTTATGCTATTGAGTGAAGTTTTATAAAGTAGACTGCTCAGTATAAAGCATTTAATGGACTAACTAAATAAACTGCTATTAACAGTTTATGTGTGTGGGTTTGCATTAACGCTATAAAGTCTTTAATTTAAAGACTTTTTAAGTTTAGACTATTGAGTGAATTTTACAAAGTAAACTGCTCATTCTAAAGGACTCTACGAGACTAATTAAATAACCTGCTATTAACAGTTTAGTAAGTTGGTTTGCATTAACACTCTGAAGTCTTTAATTTAAAGATTATAGAAGGTTTAGACTATTGAGTGAAGATTTTTAAAGTAAACAGCTCAGTCTAAAGGACTCTCATGGAATAACTAAATAAAATGTATTAACAGTTTAGTAAGTTTGTTTGCATTAAAACTCTAAAGTCTTTAATTTAAAGACTTTAGAAGTTTAGACTATTGAGTAAAGTTTATAAAGTAAACTGCTAAGTATAAAGCATTAATGGCACGAACTAAATAAACTGCTATTAACTGTTTAGTGTGTGGGTTTGCATAATGGTGTAAAGTCTTTCATTTAAAAACTTTAGAAGCCTTAGACTATTAAGTGAAATTTATAAAGTAAACAGCTCAGTCTAAAGGACTTCATGGCATTAACTCAAGAAAATGCTATTAACAGTATGATAAGTTAGTTTGCATTAACGCTCTAAAGTCTTTAATTTAAAGACTTTAGAAGGTTTAGACTATTGAGTGAAGTTTATAAAGTAAAGTGCTTAGACTAAAAAACTTAATCAGACTAACTAAATAAATTGCTATTAACAGTTTTATTAAGTTGGTTTGCATTAATGCTCTAAAGTCTTTAATTTAAAGACTTTAGAAGGTTTAGACTATTGAGTGAAGTTTGTAGTGTAAACTACTCAGTCTAAAGAACTCTATGGGACTAACTAAATAAACTGCTATTAACTGTTTAGTAAGTTTGTTTACATTAACACTCTAAGTCTTAATTTAAAGACTTTAGAAGCCTAGAAGCCTTAGACTAATAAGTGAAATTTGTAAAGTAAACTGCTCAGTCTAAAGGACTTAATGGCACTAACTAAACAAAATGGTATTAACAGTATAATAAGTTGGTTTGCATTAACGCTCTAAAGTCTTTAATTTAAAGACTTTAGAAGTTTAGACTATTGAGTGAAGTTTATAAAGTAAGTGCTTAGACTAAAAAACTTAATCGGACTAACTAAATAAATTGCTATTAACAGTTTATTAAGTTTGTTTTCATTAACGCTCTAAAGTCTTTAATTTAAGACTTAAGAAGGTTAGACTATTGAGTGAAGTTTGTAGTGTAAAATGCTCAGTTTAAAGGACACTATGGGACTAACTAAATAAACTGCCATTAACAGTTTAGTAAGTTGGTTTGCATTATCACTCTAAAGTCTTTAATTTAAAGACTTTAGAAGCCTTACACTAATAGGTGAAATTTGTAATGTAAACTGCTCAGTCTAAAGGACTTAATGGCACTAACTAAATAAAATGGTATTAACAGTATAATAAGTTGGTTTGCATTAACGCTCTAAAGTCTTTAATTTAAAGACTTTAGAAGGTTTAGACTATTGAGTGAAGTTTTTAAAGTAAACTGCTCAGACTAAAGGACGTAATGGCACTAACTAAATAAACTGCTATTAACAGTTTAGTAAGTTGATTTGAATTAACGCCATAAAGTCTTTAATTTAAAGAGATTAGAATGTTTAGACTATTGAGTGATATTTATAAAGTAAACTACTCAGTCTAAAGGACTCTATGGGACTAATGAAATAAACTGCTATTAACAGTTTAACAAGTTGGTTTGCATTAAAAACTCTAAGTCTTTAATTTAAAGAGTTTAGAAGGCTTAGACTATTGAGTGAAGTTTATAAAGGAAACAGCTCAGTCTAATGGACTCTATGGGACTAACTAAATAAACTGCTATTAACAGTTTAGTAAGTTGTTTGCATTAAATCTCTAAAGTCTTTAATTTAAAGACATTAGAAGTTTTAGACTATATAGTGAAGCTTATAAAGTAAAACTGCTCAGTCTAAAGCATTTAATGGGACTCACTAAATAACTGGTATTAACAGTTTAGTATGTTGGTTTGCATTAACGGTGTGAAGTCTTTAATTTAAAAACTTCAGAAGCCTTAGACTATTAAGTGAAATTTATAAAGTAACAGCTCAGTCTAAAGGACTTAATGGCACTAACTAAATATCATGCTATTAACAGTATATAAGTTAGTTTGCATTAACTCTCTAAAGTCTTTAATTTAAAGACTTTAGAAGGTTTAGACTATTGAGTGAACTTTATAAAGTAAAGTGCTTAGACTAAAAAACATTATTGGACTAACTAAATAAATAGCTATTAACAGTTTATTAAGTTGGTTTGCATTAATGTTCTAAAGTCTTTATTTAAAGACTTTAGAAGGTTTAGACTATTGAGTGAAGTTTGTAGTGAAAATGCTCAGTCTAAGGAATGTATGGGACTTACTAAATAAACTGCTATTAACAGTTTAGTAAGTTGGGTTGCATTAACACTCTAAAGTCTTTAATTTAAACACTTTAGAAGCCTTAGATTAATAAGTGAAATTTGTAAAGTAAACTGCTCAGTCTAAAGGACTTAAAGGCACTAACTTAATAAGATGGTATTCACAGTATAATAAGTTGGTTTGAATTAAGGCTCTAAATCTTTAATTTAAAGACTTAGAAGGTTTAGACTATTTAGTGAAGTTTATAAAGTAAACTGCTCAGACTAAGGACTTATTGGGACTAACTAAATAAACTGCTATTAACAGTTAGTAAGTTGGTTTGAATTAACGCCATAAAGTCTTTAATTTAAAGAGATTAGAAGGTTTAGATATTGAGTGATGTTTATAAAGTAAACTGCTCAGTCTAAAGGCCTCTATGTGACTAAAGAAATAAACTGCTATTAACAGTTTAATAAGTTGGTTTGCATTAAAACTCTAAAGTCTTTAATTTAAAAAACTTTAGTAGGTTTAGACTGTTGAGTGAAATTTATAAAGTCTAAAGTGATAGGTATATAGGACTCTATGGGACTAACTAAATAAACTGCTATTAACAGTTTAGTAAGTTGGTTTGCATTAGCACTCTAAAGTCTTTAATTTAAAAACTTTAGAATGTTTAGACTATTGAGTAAAGTTTATAAAGTAAACTGATCAGTCTTAAGGACTTAATTGGTAACGAAATAAACTGCTGTTAACAGTTAGTAAGTTGGTTTGCGTTAACGGTCGAAAGTCTTTAATGTAAGACTTTAGAAGATTTATACTATTAGGTGAATTTTATAAAGTAAAAGCTCAGTCTAAAGGACTTAATGGCACTAACTAAATAAAACTGCTATTAAGAGTATAATAAGTTGGTTTCCATTAACGCTGTAAAGTCTTTAATTTAGATGACTTTAGAAGGTTATAGTATTGAGTGAAGTAATAAAGTAAACTGCTCAGTCTAAACGGACTTAATGGGACTAATTAAATAAACAGCTATTAACAGTTTAGTAACTTGGTTTGCATTAAGGCTGTAAAGTCTTTAATTTAAAAGACTTTAGAAGGTTTAGACTATTGAGTGAATTTTATAAAGTAAACTGCTCAGTCTAAAGGTCTTTAATGCCACTAACTAAGTAAACTGCTATTAATAGTATAATAAGTTCGTTTGTATTAACGCTCTAAAGTCTCTAATTTAAAGACTTTAGAAGGTTAGACTATTGAGTGAAGTTTCTAAAGTAGACTGCTCTTGTAAAGGACTTAATGGGACTAATCCTAATTAAGCAGTTATTAACAGTTTAGTAAGTTGGTTGCATTAACGCTCTAAAGTCTTTAATTTAAAGGCTTTAGAAGGTTTAGACTATTGAGTGAATTTTATAAAGTAAACTGCTCATTCTAAAGGACTCTATAGGACTAACTAAATAAACTGCTATTAACAGTTTAGTAATTTGGTTTGCATTAACACTCTAAAGTCTTTAATTTAAAAACTTTAGAAGGTTTATACTATTGAGTGAAGATTTTAAAGTAAAAACAGCTCAGTCTAAAGGACTCTCTGGAATAACTAAATAAACTCTATTAACAGTTTAGTAAGTTGGTTTGCATTAAAACTCTAAAGTCTTTAATTTAAAGACTTTAGAAGTTTTAGACTATTGAGTGAAGTTTATAAAGTTAAACTGCTCAATCTAAAGCATTTAATGGGACTAACTAAATAAAACTGCTATTAACAGTTTAGTATGTGGGTTTGAATTAACCGTGTAAGTAATTAATTAAAAAGTTTAGAAGCCTTAGACTATTGAGTGAAATTTATAAAGTAAACAGCTCAGTCTAAAGAACTTAATGGCACTAACTAATAAAATGCTATTAACAGTATAATAAGACTTTTGCATGACGCTCTAAAGTCTTTCTTTAAGACTTTAGAAGGTTTAGACTATTGAGTGAAGTTTATAAAGTAAAGTGCTCAGCACTAAAAACATAATTGGACTAACTAAATAAAATTGCTATTAACAGTTTAGTAAGTTGGTTTGCATTAACGCTGTAAAGTCTTTAATTTAAAGACTTTAGAAGGTTTAGACTATTCAGTGAAGATTGTAGTGTAAACTGCTCAGTCTAAAGATCTCTATGGGACTAACTAAATAAACTGCTATTAACAGTTTAGTAAGTTGGTTTGCATTAACACTCTAAAATCTTTAAATTAAAGAGTTTAGAAGGTTTAGAGTATTGAGCAAGGTTATATAGTAAAGCAGCTCAGTATAAAGGACTCTATGGGACTAACTAAATAAACTGTTATTAACAGTTTAGTAAGTTGGTTAGCATTAACACTCTAAAGTCTTTAAATTAAAGACTTTAGAAGGTTTAGACTATTGAGTGAAGTTTATAGAGCAAGACTGCTCAGTCTAAAGGACTCTATGGGACTAACTAAATAAACAGTTATTAACAGTTTAGTAAGTTGGTTTGCATTAACGCTCTAAAGTCTTTATTTAAAGACTTTAGAAGGTTTTTAGACTATTGAGTGAAGTTTATAAAGTAAACTGCTCATTCTAAAGGACTCTATGGGACTAACTAAATAAACTGTATTAACAGTTTAGTAGATGGTTTGCATTAACACTCTAAAGTCTTTTAATTTAAAGACTTTAGAAGTTTTAGACTATTGAGTGATTTTATAAAGTAAACAGCTCATTCCTAAAGGACTTAAGGGACTAACTAAATAAAATGCTTAACAGTTTAATAAGTTTGTTTGCATTAACGCTCTAAAGTCTTTAATTTTAAAGACTTTAGAAGGTTTAGACTATTGAGTGAAACTTTATAAAGTAAAGTGCTCAGACTAAAGGCTCTATTAGACTAACTAAATAAATTGCTATTAACAGTTTAGTAAGGCGGTTTGCATTAACACTCTAAAGTCTTTAATTTAAAGACTTAGAAGGTTTAGACTATTGAGTGAAGTTGTAGTGTAAATGCTCAGTCTAAAGGACTGTATGGGACTACTAAATAAACTGCTATTAATAGTTTAGTAAGTTGGTTTGCATTAACACTCTAAAGTCTTAAATTAAACACTTTAGAAGCCTTAGATTATTAAGTGAAGTTTGTAAAGTAAACTGCTCAGTCTAAAGGACTTAATGGCACTAACTAAATAAAATGCTATTAACAGTATAATAAGTTGGTTTGCATTAACGCTCTAAGTCTTTAATTTAAAGACTTTAGAAGGTTTAGACTATTGAGTGAAGTTTATAAAGTAAACTGCTCAGTCTAAAGGACTTAATGGGACTAACTAAATAAAGTGCTATTAACAGTTTAGTAAGTTGGTTTGAATTAACGCCTAAAGTCTTTAATTTAAAGAGATTAGAAGGTTTAGATTATTGAGTGATGTTTATAAAGTAAACTGCTCAGAATAAAGGACTTAATGGGACTAAATAAATAAACTGCTATTAACAGTATAATAAATTGGTTAGCATTAACGCTCTAAAGTCTTTAATTGAAGACTTTAGAAGGTTTAGACTATTGAGTGAAGTTTATAAAGTAAACTGCTCAGTCTAAAAGACTCTATGGGACTAACGAAATAAACTACTATTAACAGTTTAATAAGTTGGTTTTTATTAAAACTCTAAAGTCTTTAATTTAAAGACTTTAGAAGGTTTAGACTATTGAGTGAAGTTTATAAAGTAAAAGCTCAGTCTAAAAGGACTCTATGGAACTAACTAAATAAAATGCTTTTAACGGAAAGTTTAGTAAGTTGGTTTGCATTAACAGCTCTAAAGTCTTTAATTAAAGAACGTCTTAGATTAGGTTTAGACTATTGAGTGAAATTTATAAAGTAAACTGAGAGGTCTAAAGGACTCTATGGAACTAACTAAATAAACTGCTATTAACAGTTTAGTAGTTGGTTTGCATTAACCACTCTAAAGTCTTTAATTTAAAGACTTTAGAATGTTTAGTCTATTAAGTGAAATTTATAAAGTAAACTGCTCAGTCTAAAGGACTTAACGGCACTAACTAAATAAACTTCTATTAACAGTTTAATAAGTTTTTTGCATTAACACTCTAAAGTCTTTTAATTTAAAGACTTTAGAAAGTTTTGACTATTGAGTGAACTTTAAAAAGTAAACTGCTCGTCTAAAGGACTTAATGGCACTAAATAAATAAACTGTTATTAACAGTTAGTAAGTTGGTTTGCATTAACACTATAAAGTCTTTAATTAAGGACTTTAGATGTTTAGACTATTGAGTGAAGTTTATAAAGTAAACTGCTCAGTCTAAAGGACTTAATGGGACTAATGAAATAAACTGCTATTAACCGTTTAATAAGTTGGTTTGCATTAAAACATTAAAGTCTTTTAATTTAAAGACTTTAGAAGTTTTAGACTATTGAGTGAAGTTTATAAAGGTAACCTGCTCAGTCTAAAGCATTTAATGGACTAACTAAAAAAACTGCTATTAAAAGTTTTAGTAAGTTTGTTTGCATTAATAGTCTAAAGTCTTTAATTTAAAGACTTAGAATGTTTAGACTTTGAGTAAAGTTTATAAAGTAAACTGCTCAGTCTAAAGGACTTAATGGGAGTAACGAAATAAACTGCTATTAACATTTTAGTAAGTTGGTTTGCATTAACACTCTAAAGTCTTAAATTTAAGACTTTAGAAGGTTTAGACTATTAGGTGAAGTTTATAAAGTAAACAGCTCAGTCTAAAGGACTTTATGGCACTAACTAAATAAACTGCTATTAACAGTTTAATAAGTTGGTTTGCATTAACGCTCTAAAGTCTTTATTTTAAAGACTTTAGAAGGTTTAACTATTGAGTGAAGTTTATAAAGTAAACTGCTCAGTCTATAGGACTCTATGGGACTAATCAAATAAACTGCTATAACAGTTTAGTAATTTGGTTTTCATTAACGCTCTAAAGTCTTTAATTTTAAAGACTTTAGAAGGTTTTAGACTATTGAGTGAAGTTTATAAAGTAAAACTGCTCGGTCTAAAGTATTTAATGGACTAACTAAATAAACTGCTATAACAGTTAGTAAGTTGGTTTGCATTAACGCTAAAGTCTTTAAATTAAAGACTTTAGAAGTTTAGACTATTGAGAAGTTTTATAAGTAACACTCAGTTAAAGGAGTGATGGACTACTAAATAAACTGCGATTAACAGTCTAAGTTGGGAACTCGAATTAAGACATTTTGAAGGTTAAAACTATTGAGTGAAGTTTATAAAGTAAACTGCTTCAGTCTAAAGGACTCCTATGGACTAAGTAACACAACTGCTAGTTACAGTTTGTATAGTTGTTTGCATTAACACTCTAAAGTCTTTAATTTAAAGACTTTAGAAGATTTAGACTATTGAGTGAATTTTTAAAGTAAACTGCTCAGTCTAAAGGACCTATGCTAACTACATATAACTCCTAGGAACATTTTCGTAAGTTGGGTTGCATTACACTTCTAAAGTCTTTAATTAAAGACTTTAGAAGTTTAGACTATTGAGTGAAGTTTATAAGTAAACAGCTCAGTCTAAGGACTCTATGAAACTAACTAATAAATTGCTATTAGCAGAAGAACACAGTTTAGTAAGTTTGTTTGCATTAACACTCTAAAGTCTTTGTCTAATTATAGACTGTAGAAGGCTTAGACTATTGAGTCGCAAAGTATTTATAAAGTAAACTGCTCAGTCTAAAGATTTAATGGACTAACTAAATATAAACCCTATTAAACAGTTTAGTAAGTTGGTTTGCATTAACGCTCTAAAGTTTTAATTTAAAGAGTTTAGAAGGTTTAGAGGTATTGAGTACAAGTTATAAAGTAAACAGCTCAGTCTAAAGGACTCTATGGGACTAACTAAGTAAACTGTATTAACAGTTAGTAGTAGTTGTTGGTTTGCATTCAAACTTCTTAAGTCTTTAATTTTAAGACTTTGAAAGTTTAGACTATTGAGTGAAGTTTATAAAGTAACCTGAGCTGTGTACAGGACTCTAATGGGACTAATAATAAACTGCTATTGAAATTTTAGTAAGTTGGTGTTGCATTAACACTCTCTAAGTCTTTAATGTAAGACTTTAGAAGGTTTAGACTATTGAGTAAATTTTATATAAGTAAAATGCTTCCTTATAAAGGACTCTAAGGGACTAATAAAAAAACTCTATTAACAGTTTAGTAAATTGTTTTGCATTTACACTCTAAAGTCTTCAATTTAACTTTAGAAGTTTTAGACTATTGAGTGAAGTTTATAAAGTAAATATAGCCTCAGTTAAAGGGACTCTATGGTACTAACTAAATAACCTGTTTAGCAGTTTATAAGTTTTGAGTTTGACTCTAAAGTCTTAATTTAAAGACTTTAGAAGGTTTTAGACTATTGAGTGAATTTATAAAGTAAACTGCTCAGTCTAAGGACTCTGTTGGACCTAACTAAATAAACTGCTATTAACAGTTAGTTAGTTGGTTTGCATTAAACTCTAAAGTCTTTAATTTAAAGACTTTAGAAGGTTTAGACTAGTGAGTGAAGTTTTTAAAGTAAACAGCATCAGTTCTAAAGGACTCTATGGGACTAACTAAATAAAACTGCTATTAACAGTTTAGTAAGTTGGTTTGCATTAACACTCTAAGTCTTTTAATTAAAGACTTTAGAAGCCTTTAGAGTATTAAGTAAATTTATAAAGTAAAGCTGCTCAGTCTAAGGACTCTATTGACACTAACTAAATAATACTGCTATTAACAGTTTAGTAGTTGGTTTGCATTAACACTCTAAAGTCTTTAATTTAAAGACTTTAGAAGGTTTAGACTATTGAGTGAAGTTTATAAAGTAAAACTCAGTCCTATAGGACTCTGTGGGAACTAACTAAAAAAACTTTATTACAGTTTAGTAATTTGGTTTGCATTAACACTCTAAAGTCTTTAAATTCAAGAGTTTAGAAGGTTTAGACTATTGAGTGAAGTTATAAAGTAAACAGCTCAGTGTAAATGACTAAATGGACTCTCTAAAAAACTGTTATTAAACAGTTTAGTCTAATTGGCTTGCATTAACGCTCTAAAAGTCTTTAATTTAAAGACTTTAGAAGGTTTATGATTGAGTGAGAAGTTTATAAAGGAAACTGCTCAGTCTAAGGACTCTATGTTTGACAAACTAATAAACTGCTATTAACAGTTAGTAATGTTTTTTTGCATTAAAACTAAAGTCTTTAATTTACAGACTTTAGAAGTTTTAGACTATTGAGTGAAATTTATAAAGTAAATGCTCAGTCTTAAGGACTTAATGGGACTAACTAAATAAACTTCTCTTTAACAAAAATGTTTTGTTTAAAAAAGTTAAAGTAGAAGGTTTGGTTAAAAGTAAAACTCAAAAAAAAACTATGGAACTAACTAAGAAACTGCTTTAATTTAAGTTGGACATTAACACTCTAAAGTCCCCCCCTTTAATTTAAGGACTTATAATGTTTAAGACTATTGAGTGAATTTTTATAAAGTAAAAACTGCTCAGTCTAAAGGACTCTATGGGGACTAATGAAATAAACTGCAATTAACAGTTAATAAGTTGGTTTGCATTAACACATTAAAGTCTTTAATTTAAAGACTTTAGAAGTTTTAGGACTATTGAGTGAAGTTTATAAGGTAAACTGCTCAGTCTAAAGAGACTCTGGGACTAACTAAAATAAATCTATTAACAGCTTAGTAAGTTTGTTTGCATTTAACCCTCTAAAGTCTTTAATTTAAAGACTTTAGAAGGTTTAGACTATTCAGTGAAGTTTAAAAGGTAAGCAGCTCAGTCCTAAGGGACTTATGGCTCTAAATAAATAAACTGCTATTAACAGTATAATAAGTTGGTTTGCATTAAGGTCTTTACTTTAAAGTCTTTAATTTAAAGACTATAGAAGGTTTAGACTATTGAGTGAAGTTTATAAAGTAAACTGCTCAGTCTAAAAGGACTTAATGGGACTACGAAATAAACTGTTATTAACAGTTAGTAAGTTGGTTTGCATTAACACTCTAAAGTCTTTAATTTAAAGACTTTAGAAGGTTTAGACTATTGAGTGAATTTTATAAAGTAAACTGCTCAGTCTAAAGGACTCTATAGGGACTAACTAAATAAAATGCTATTAAACATTAGTAAGTTTGGTTTGCATTAACTCTCTAAAGTCTTTAATTTAAAGAATTTAGAAGGTTTAGACTATTGAGTGAATATTTATAAAGTAAACTGCTCAGTCTAAAGGACTTAATGGGACTAACTAAATAACTGCTATTAACAGTTTAGTAAGTTTGTTTGCATTAACGGTCTAAAGTCTTTAATTTAAAGACTTTAGAAGGTTTAGACTATTAGGAGTGAAGTTTATAAAGTAAACAGCTCAGTCTAAAGGACTTAATGGCACTAACTAAATAAACTGCTATTAAGAGTATAATAAGTTGGTTTGCATTAACGCTCTAAAGTCTTTAATTTAAAGACATTTAGAAGGTTTAGACTATTGAGTGAAGTTATTAAAGTAAAACTTCTCAGTCTAAAGGACTCTAATGGGCCTAATTAAATAACAGCTATTAACAGTTTAGTAAGATGGTTGGCATTAAGGCTCTAAAGTCTTTAATTTAAAGACTTTACAAAGGTTTAGACTATGAGTGAATTTTACAAAGTAAACTGCTCATTCTAAAGGACTCTACGAGGACTAACTAAATAAACTTCTATTAACGTTTAATAAGTTCCTTTGTATTAAACCTCTAAGTCTTTAATTTAAAGACTTTAGAAGGTTTAGACTATTGAGTGAAGTTTTCTAAAGTAGACTGCTCTTTGTGAAGGACATAATGGGACTAACTTAAATAAACAGTTATTAACAGTTTAGTAAGTTGGTTTGCATTAACGCTTCTAAAGTCTTTAATTTAAAAGCTTTAGAAGGTTTAGACTATTGAGTGAAGTTTATAAAGTAAACATCTCATTCTAAAGGACTCTATGGGACTAACTAAATAAACTTCTATTAACAGTTTAGTAAGTTGGTTTGCATTAACACTCTAAAGTCTTTAATTTAAAAACTTTAGAAGGTTTTAAACTATTGAGTGAAGATTTTTAAAGTAAACAGCTCAGTCTAAAGGACTCTATGGGACTAAACTAAATAAACTGCTATTAACAGTTTAGTAAGTTGGTTTGCATTAAAACTCTAAAGTCTTTATTTAAGACTTTAGAAGGTTTTAGACAAATGAGTGAAGTTTATAAAGTAAACTGCTCAGTCTAAAGCATTTAATGGCACTAAACTAAATAAACTGCTATTAAAAGTTTAGTATGTGTGGTTTGCATTAACTCTAAAGTCTTTAATTTAAAAACTTTAGAAGCCTTAGACTATTAAGTGAAATTTATAAGTTAAACAGCTCAGTCTAAAGGACTCTAATGGACTAACTAAATAAAATGCTATTAACGTATAATAAGTTAGTTTGCATTAATGCTCTAAAGTCTTTAATTTAAAGACTTTAGAAAGGTTTAGACTATTGAGTGAACTTTATAAAAGTAAACTGCAGAGTTACTAAAAAACATAATGGGGACTAACTAAATAAAATTGCTATTAAACAGTTTATTAAGTTGGTTTGCATTAACACTCTAAAGTCTTTAATTAAAGACTTTAGAAGGTTTAGACTATTGAGTGAAGTTTATAGTGTAAACTGCTCAGTCTAAAGGACTGTATGGACTGACTACTAAATAAACTGCTATTAAACAGTTTAGTAAGTTGGTTTGCATTAACACTCTAAAGTCTTTAATTTAAAGACTTAGAAGCCTTAGACTAATAAGTGAAGTTTGTAAAGTAAACTGCTCAGTCTAAGGGACTTAATGGCACTAACTAAATAAACTGGTATTAACAGTTTAGTAAGTTTTGTTTGCATTAACGCTCTAAAGTCTTTAATTAAAGACTTTAGAAGGTTTAGACTATTGAGTGAAGTTTATAGAGCAAACTGCTCCGTCTAAGGACTTAATTGGACTAAGCTAAATAACGTGCTATTAACATTTTTAGTAAGTTGGTTTGCATTAACCGCTATAAGTCTTTAATTTAAAGACTTTAGAAGGTTTAGATTATTGATGAAGTTTTATAAAGTAAACTGCTCAGTCTAAAGGACTCTATGGGACTAACGAACAATAAACTGCTATTAACAGTTTAATAAGTTGGTTTGCATTAAAACTCTAAAGTCTTTAATTTAAAGACTTTAGAAGGTTTAGACTATTGAGTGAAGTTTTAAAAGTAAACAGCTCAGTCGGAAGGACTTCTATGGGACTAACTAAATAAACTGCTATTAAGAGTTTTTTAGTAAGTTTGTTTGCATTAACTCTCTAAAGTCTTTAATTTAAAAACTTTAGAAGTTTAGACTATTGAGTGAAATTTATAAAGTAAACTGATAGCTAAAAGGACTCTATGGGACTAACTAAATAAACTGCTATTAACAGTTTAGTAAGTTTGGTTTGCATTAGCACTCTAAAGTCTTTAATTTAAAGACTTTAGAAGGTTTAACTACTGAGTAACTTTTATAAGTAAACTGATCAGTCTAAAGGACTTATGGGACTAACTAAATAAACTGCTATTAACAGTTTAGTAAGTTGGTTTACATTAACGGTCTAAAGTCTTAATTTAAAGACTTTAGAAGGTTTATACTATTGAGTGAATTTTATAAAGTAAACAGCTCAGTCTAAAGGACTTAAAGGGCACTAACTAAATAAACTGCTATTAACAGTTTGTAATAAGTTGGTTTGCATTAACGCTATAAAGTCTTTAGTTTAAAGACTTTAGAAGATTTAGACTAATAAGTGGAAATTTGTAAAGTAAACAGCTCAGTCTAAAGGACCTTAATGGGACTAACTAAATAAAATGGTATTAACAGTATAATAAGTTGGTTTTGCATTAACGCTATAAAAGTCTTTAATTTAAAGACTTTAGAAGGTTTAGACTATTGAGTGAAGTTTATAAAGTAAACTGCTCAGAAATAAAGGACTCTATGGGACTAACTAAATAAACTGCTATTAACAGTTTAGTAGTTGGTTTGCATTAAGCCACTAAAGTCTTTAATTAAAGACTTTAGAATTTTTAGACTATTGGTGAAGTTTATAAAGTAAACAGCTCAGTCTAAGGACTCTATGGAACTAACTAAATAAAATGCTAAATGTTTTAACAGTTTAGTAAGTTGGTTTGCATTAAATATCTAAAGTCTTTAATTAAAAACTTTAGAAGGTTTAGACTATTGAGTGAAGATTTTATAAAGTAAAACTGCTAGTATAAGGGACTCTATGGGACTAACTAAGTAAACTGCTATTAACAGTTTAGTAAGTTGGTTTGCATTAGCACTCTAAAGTCTTTAATTTAAAGACTTTAGAATGTTTAGGCTACTGACTAAAGTTTATAAGTAAAATGATCAGTCTAAAGGACTTAATGGGAGTAACGAAATAAACTGCTGTTAACAGTTTAGTAAGTTGTTTTGCGTTAACGGTCTAAAGTCTTTAATTTAAAGACTTTAGAAGGTTTATACAACTAGGTGAATTTTATAAAGTAAAGAGCTCAGTCTAAAGGACTTAATGGCACTAACTAAATATTAAAACTGCTATTAAGCGTATAATAAGTTGGTTTGCATTAAACGCTATAAAGTCTTTAATTTAAAGAACTTTAGAAGATTTATACTATTGAGTGAAGTTAACAAAGTAAAATGCTCAGTCTAAAGGACTTGATGGGACCAATTAAATAAACAGCTATTAACAGTTAGTAAATTGGTTTGCATTAAGGCTCTAAAGTCTTTAATTTAAAGACTTTAGAAGGTTTAGACTATTGAGTGAATTTTATAAAGTAAACTGCTCAGTCTAAAGGACTTAATGCCACTAACTAAATAAACTGCTATTAACAGTATTATAAGTTCGTTTGCATTAACGTTCTAAAGTCTTTAATTTAAAGACTTTAGAAGATTTAGACTATTGAGTGAAGTTTATAAAGTAGACTGCTCTGTGTAAAGGACTTAATGGGACTAATTAAATAAAACAGTTATTAACAGTTTAGTAAGTTTTTTTGTATTAACGCTCTAAAGTCTTTAATTTAAAGGCTTTAGAAGGTTTAGACTATTGAGTGAATTTTACAAAGTAAACTGCTCATTCCAAAGGACTCTATGGGACTAACTAAATAAACTGCTATTAGCAGTTTAGTAAGTTGGTTTGCATTAACACTCTAAAGTCTTCAATTTAAAAACTTTAGAAGGTTTTAGAGTATTGAGTTAAGATATAAAGTAAACAGCTCAGTCTAAAGGACTCTCTATGGACTAACTAAATAAACTGCTATTAACAGTTTAGTAAGTTGGTTTGCATTAAAACTCTAAAGTCTTTAATTTAAAGACTTTAGAAGGTTTAGACTATTGAGTGAAGTTTAAAAAGTAACTACTCATTCTAAAGCATTTAATGGGACTAACTAAATAAACTGCTATTAACAGTTTAGTAAGTTGGTTTGCATTAATGGTATAAGTCTTTATTTTAAAGACTTAGAAGGTTTAGACTATTGAGTGAAGTTTTAGAAAGTAAACTGCTCATCTAAAGACTTAATGGGACTGACTAAAGAAACTGCTATTAATGGTATAGTAATTTGTTCAGCATTAATGCTCTAAAGTCTTTAAGTTAAAGACTTTAGAAGGTTTTTTAGAATTTTATAAAGTAAACAGCTCAGTGTAAAGGACTTAATGGTACTAACTAAAAAACTGCTATTAACAGTTTAGTAAGTTGGTTTGCATTAACGCTCTAAAGTCTTTAATTTTAAAGACTTTAGAAGTTTTAGAGTATTGAGTAAAGTTTATAAAGTAAACTGCTCAGTCTAAAGGACTCTATGGGACTAACTAAATAAACTGCTATTAACAGTTTAGTTTGATGGTTTGCATTAACGCTCTAAAGTCTTTAATTTAAAGACTTTAGAACCCTTAGACTATTAAGTTAAATTTATAAAGTAAAACTGCTCAGTCTAAAGGACTTTAACGGCACTAACTAAATAAACTGCTATTAACAGTATAATAAGTTTGTTTGCAATAACACTCTAAAGTCTTTAATTTAAAGACTTTAGAAGGTTTTGACTATTGAGTGAACTTTATAAAATAAACTGCTCAGTCTAAAGGACTTAATGGCACTAAATAAATAACTGTTATTAACATTTGTTAAGTTGGTTTGCATTAACGCTATAAAGTCTTTATTTTAAGGACTTTAGATGGTTTAGACTATTGAGTGAAGTTTATAAGTAAACTGCTCAGTCTAAAGGACTTTATGGGACAAATGAAATAAACTGCTATTAACAGTTTAGTAAGTTTGTTTGCATTAACAGTCTAAAGTCTTTAATTTGAAGACTTTATAAGGCCTTAGACTATTGAGTGAGAAATTTAAAAAGTAAACAGCTCTGTTTAAGGGACTTAATGGCTCTAACTAATTAAAGTGCTATTAACAGTATAAAAAGTAAGTTTGCATGAAGGCTCTAAAGTCTTTAATTTAAAGACTATAGAAGTTTAGACTATTGAGTAAAGTTTATAAAGTAAACTGCTCAGACTAAAGGACTTAATGGGACTAACGAAATAAACTGATATTACAGTTTTTAGTAAGTTGGTTTGCATTAACGCTCTAAAGTCTTTAATTTAAAGCCTTTAGAAGGTTTAGACTATTGAGTGAATTTTATAAAGTAAATTGCACAGTCTAAAGGACTCTATAGGACTAACTAAATAAAATGCTATTAACAGTTTAGTAAGTTGGTTTGCATTAACTCTCCAATGTCTTTCATTTAAAGACTTTAGAAGGTCTTAATGCCACTAACTAAAGTAACTGCTATCTAGCAGTATAATAACTTTGTTTGCATTAACGCTCTAAAGTCTTTAATTTAAAGACTTTAGAAGGTTTAGACTATTGAGTGAAGTTTATAAAGTAGACTGCTCTGTGTAAAAGACTTAATGGGACTAATTAAATAAACAGTTATTAACAGTTTAGTAAGTTTTTTTGTATTAACGCTCTAAAGTCTTTAATTTAAAGGCTTTAGAATGTTTAGACTATTGAGTGAATTTTACAAAGTAAACTGCTCAGTCCAAAGGACTCTATGGGACTAACTAAATAAACTGCTATTAGCAGTTTAGTAAGTTGGTTTGCATTAACACTCTAAAGTCTTTTAATTTAAAAACTTTAGAAGGTTTAGAGTATTGAGTTAAGATTATAAAGTAAACAGCTCAGTCTAAAGGACTCTATGGACTAACTAAATAAACTCTATTAACAGTTTAGTAAGTTGGTTTGCATTAAAACTCTAAAGTCTTTAATTTAAAGACTTTAGAAGTTTTAGACTATTGAGTGAAGTTTATAAAAAGTAACTACTCATTCTAAAGCATTTAATGGGACTAACTAAATAAACTGCTATTAACAGTTTAGTAAGTTGGGTTTGCATTAACTGTATAAGTCTTTAATTTAAAGACTTTAGAAGCTTTAGACTATTGAGTAAATTTTTTAAAGTAAACTGCTCAGTCTGAAGTACTTAATGGGACTAACTATATAAGCTGCAATTAAAAGTTTAGTAAGTTGATTTGCATTAACGCCCTAAAGTCTTATTTTAAAAACATTAGAAGGTTTAGACTATTGAGTGAAGTTTAGAAAGTAAACTGCTCAATCTAAAGGACTTAATGGGACTGACTAAGAAACTGCTATTAACAGTATAGTAAGTTGTTCAGCATTAACGCTCTAAAGTCTTTAAGTTAAAGACTTTAGAAGTTTTCGTCTAGTTTTGAGTGAACAGCTCAGTGTAAAGGCCTTAATGGTACTAATAAAAAAACTGCTATTAACAGTTTAGTAAGTTGGTTTGCATTAACGCCATAAAGTCTTTAATTTAAAGACTTTAGAAGGTTTAGAGTATTGAGAAACTTTATAAAGTAAACTGCTCAGTCTAAAGGACTCTATGGGACTAACTAAATAAACTGCTATTAACAGTTTAGTTGATGGTTTGCATTAACTCTCTAAAGTCTTTAATTTAAAGACTTTAGAACCTTAGTCTATTAGTTAAATTTATAAAGTAAACTGCTCAGTCTAAAGGACTTAACGGCACTAACTAAATAAACTTCTATTAACAGTATAATAAGTTTGTTTGCAATAACACTCTAAAGTCTTTAATTTAAAGACTTCAGAAGGTTTTGACTATTCAGTGAAGTTTATAAAATAAACTGCTCAGTCTAAAGGACTTAATGGCACTAAATAAATAAACTCTTATTAACAGTTTGCTAAGTTGGTTTGCATTAACGCTATAAAGTCTTTAATTTAAGACTTTAGAAGTTTTAGACTATTGAGTGAAGTTTATAAAGTAAACTGCTCAGTCTAAAGGACTTAATGGGACTAATGAAATAAACTGCAATTAACAGTTTAATAAGTTGGTTTGCATTAAAACATTAAAGTGTTTAATTTAAAGACTTTAGAAGTTTTAGACTATTGAGGCAAGTTTTGTAAGGTAAACTGCTCAGTCTAAAGCACTTTATGGGACTAACTAAATAAACTGCTATTAACAGCTTAGTAAGTTTGTTTGCATTAACAGTCTAAAATCTTTAATTTGAAGACTTTATCAGCCTTACACCATTAAGTGAAATTTAAAAAGTAAACAGCTCTGTTTAAGGGACTTAATGGCTCTAACTAATTAAAGTGCTATTAACAGTATAAAAAGTAAGTTTGCATGAAGGCTCTAAAGTCTTTAATTTAAAGACTATAGAAGGTTTAGACTATTGAGTAAAGTTTATAAAGTAAACTGCTCAGACTAAAGGACTTTATCGAACTAACGAAATAAACTGATATTAACAGTTTAGTAAGTTGGTTGCATTAACGCTCTAAAGTCTTTAATTTAAAGCTTTAGAAGGTTTAGATTATTGAGTGAATTTTATAAAGTAAATTGCACAGTCTAAAGGACTCTATAGGACTAACTAAATAAAATGCTATTAACAGTTTAGTAAGTTGGTTTGCATTAACTCTCCAAAGTCTTTAATTTAAAGACTTTAGAAGGTCTTAATGCCACTAACTAAAGTAACTGCTATTAGCAGTATAATAAATTTGTTTGCATTAACGCTCTAAAGTCTTTAATTTAAAGACTTTAGAAGGTTTAGACTATTGAGTGAAGTTTATAAAGTAGACTGCTCTGTGTAAAGACTTATTGGGACTAATTAAAGAAACAGTTATTAACAGTCTAGTAAGTTGGTTTGCATTAATGCTCTAAAGTCTTTAATTTAAAGACTTTAGAAGGTTTAGACTATTGAGTGATTTTTTTAAAGTAAACTGCTCATTCTAAAGGACTCTATGGACTAACTAAGTAAACTGCTACTAACAGTTTAGTATGTTGGTTTGCATTGACACTCTAAAGTCTTTAATTCAAAGACTTTAGAAGTTTAGACTATTGATTGAACTTTTATAAAGTAAGGAGCTCAGTCTAAAGAACTCTGTGGGACTAACTAAATAAACTGCTATTAACAGCTTAGTAAGTTGGTTTGCTTTAACACTCTAAAGTCTTTTAATTTAAAGACTTTAGAATGTTTAGACTATTGAGTAAGTTTATAAAGTAAACTGATCAGTCTAAGGAGTTAATGGACTAACTAAATAAACTGCTGTTAACAGTTTAGTAAGTGTGTTTGCAGTTAACGGTCTAAAGTCTTTAATTTAAGACTTTAGAAGGTTTATATTATTAGGTGAAGTTTATAAAGTAAACAGCTCAGTCTAAAGGACTTAATGGCACTAACTAAATAAACTGCTATTAAGAGTATAGTAAGTTGGTTTGCATTAACGCTCTAAAGTCTTTAATTTAAAGACATTAGAAGGTTTAGACTATTGAGTGAAGTTAATAAAGTAAACTTCTCAGTCTAAAGGACTTAATGGTCTAATTAAATAAACAGCTATTAACAGTTTAGTAATTTGTTTGCATTAAAACTCTAAAGTCTTTAATTTAAAGACTTTAGAATTTTTAGACTATTGAGTAAAGTTATTAAAACTATTAAACTGCTATTAACAGTTTAGTGTGTGGGTTTGCATTAATGGTGTAAAGTCTTTAATTTCAAAACTTTTGAAGCCTTAGACCTATTAAGTGAAATTTATAAAGTAAACAGCTCAGTCTAAAGGACTTGATGGCATTAACACAATAAAATGCTATTAACAGTATAATAAGTTAGTTTGCATTAACGCTCTAAAGTCTTTAATTTAAAGACTTTAGAAGGTTTAGACTATTGACTGAATTTTTTGTAGTGTAAACTGCTCAGTCTAAAGAACTATGGGACTAACTAAATAAACTGCTATTAACAGTTTAGTAAGTTCGTTTGCATTAACACTCTAAAGTCTTTAATTTAAAGACTTTAGAAGCCTTAGACTAATAAGTGAAATTTGTAAAGTAAACTGCTCAGTCTAAAGGACTTAATGGCACTAACTAAATAAATGGCATTAACAGTTTATAATAAGTTGGTTTGCATTAACGCTCTAAAGTCTTTAATTTAAAGACTTTAGAAGGTTTAGACAATTGAGTGAAGTTTTTAAAGTAAACTGCTCAGACTAAAGGACTTAATGGGACTAACTAAATAAACTGCTATTAACAGTTTAGTAAGTTGGTTTGCATTAACGGTCTAAAGTCTTTAATTTAATGACTTTAGAAGGTATAGAGTGTTTAGTAAAGTTTATAAAGTAAACTGCTTAGTATAAAGGATTTAATGGGACTAACTAAATAAACTGCTATTAACAGTTTAGTAAGTTAGTTTGCATTAACGTCTCTAAAGTCTTTAATATTAAAGACTTTAGAAGCCTTAGACCATTAAGGGAAATTTGTAAAGTCAACTGCTCAGTCTAAAGGACTAAATGGCACTAACTAAATAAAATGCTATTCACAGTATTACAAGTTGGTTTGCATTAACGCTCTAAAGTCTTTAATTTAAAGACTATAGAAGGCTTAGACTATTGAGTGAAGTTTATAAAGTAAACTGCTCAGACTAAAGGACTTAAAGGGACTAACTAAATAAACTGTTATTAACAGTTTAGTAAGTTGGTTTGCATTATCGGTCTAAAGTCTTTAATTTAAAGACTTTAGAAGGTTTAGACTATTGAGTAAAGTTTATAAAGTAAACTGCTCATTCTAAAGGACTCAATGGGACTAACTAAATAAGCTACAATTAACAGTTTAGTAATTTGGTTTGCATTAATACTCTAAAGTCTTTAATTTACAGACTTTACAAGCTTTAGATTATTGAGTAATGTTTATAAAGTAAACTACCCAGTCTAAAGGACTTAATGGGACTAACTAAATAAACTGCAATAACAGTTTAGTAAGTTCGTTTGCATTAAACGGTCAAAAGTCTTTAATGTAAAGACTTTAGAAGGTTTATACTAATAAGTAGAAAGTTATAAAATAAAAAGCTCAGTCTAAAGGACTTAATGGCAAGAACTAAATAAACTGCTATTAACAGTTTAATAAGTTGTTTTGCATTAACGCTCTAATGTCTTTAATTTAAAGCATTTAGAAGGTCTAGACTATTGAGTGATGTTTAGAAAGTAAACTGCTCAGTGTAAAGGAGTTAATGGGACTAACTAAACAAGCCGCTACAAACGGTTTAATAAGTTGGTTTGCATTAACGCTCTAAAATCTTTAATTTATAGACTTTAGAAGTTTCCGAATATTGAGTGAAGTTTACAAAGTGAACTGCTCAGTCTAAAGGACTTAATGGGACTAATTAAATAAACTGCTATTAACAGTTTAGTAAGTTGGTTTGCATTAACACCATATACTCTTCAATTTAAAGAGTTTAGAAGGTTTAGACTATTGCGTGAAGTTTATAAAGTAAACTGCTCAGTTTAAAGGACTCTGTGGGCTAACTAAATAAACAGCTATTAACAGTTTAGTAAGTTGGTTTGCACTAACGTTCTAAAGTCTTTAATTTAAAGACTTTAGAAGGTTTTAGACTATTGAGTAATGTTTATAAGGTAAACTGCTAACTCTAAAGGAATTAATGGGACTAAGTAAACAAGTTTGCTTCTAACGGTTTAGTAAGTTCGTTTGCATTAACGCCTAAAGTCTTTAATTTAAAGACTTTAGAAGTTTTAGACTATTGAGTGAAGTTTATAAAGTAAACTGCTCAGTTTAAAGGACTTAATGGGACTAATTAAATCAACTGCTATTAACAGTTTTAGTAAGTTTGGGGTTTGCATTAACACCATATAGTCTTTAATTTAAAGAATTTAGAAGGTTTAGACTATTGAGTAAAGTTTATAAACTAAACTGCTCAGTTTAAAGGACTCTGTGGGACTAACTAAATAAACTGCTATTAACAGTTTAGTAAGTTGGTTTGAATTAACACCATATAGTCTTTAATTTAAAGGCTTTAGAAGGTTTAGACTATTGAGAGAAGTTTATAAAGTAAACTGCTCAGTCTAAAGGACTTAATAGGAATAACTAAATAAACAGCTATTAACAGTTTAGTAAGTTTGTTTTGCACTAACGTTCTAAAGTCTTTAATTTAAAGACTTTAGAAGGTTTAGACTATTGAGTGATGTTTATAAAGTAAACTGCTCAGTCTAAAGGAGTTAATGGGACTAACTAAATAAGCTGCTATTAACAGTTTAGTAAGTTGGTTTGCATTAACGTTCTAATTTCTTTAATTTAAAGACTTTAGGAGCCTTATACTATTAAGTGAAAGTTTATAAAGTAAACTTCTCAGTCTAAAGGATTTAATGGGACTAACAAATAAACTGCTGTTAACAGTTTAGTAAGTCGGTTTGTGTTAATGGTCTAAAGTCCTTGATATAAATTCTTTAGAAGCTTTAGACTATTAAGTGAAATTAATAAAGTAAACTGCTCAGTCTAAAGGACTTAATGGGACTAACTAAATAAAACAGCTATTAACAGTTTCGTAAGTTGGTTTGCACTAACGTTCTAAAGTCTTTAATTTAATAACTTTAGAAGTTTTAGACTATGGAGTGAAGTTATAAAGTAAACTGCTCAGTCTAAAGGACTGAATGGGGCTAACTAAATAAACTGCTATTAACAGTTTAGTAAGTTGGTTTGAATTGACGGGCTAATTTCTTTAATTTAAAAACTTTTGAAGCCTTATACTATTAAGTGAAATTTATAAAGTAAAATGCTGAGTATAACGGACTTAATGGGACTAACTAAATAAACTTCTATTAACAGATTATTAAGTTGGCTTGTGTTAATGGTCTAAAGTCTTTAAGTTAAAGACTTTAGAATCCTTAGACTATTAAGTGAAATTTACAAAGTAAACTGCTCAGTCTAAAGGACTTAATGGCTCTAACTAAATAACTGCTATTAACAGTATAACAAGCTGGTTTGCATTAACGCTCTCAAGTCTTTAATTTAAAGACTTTAGAAGGTTTAGACTATTGAATGAAGTTTATAAAGTAAACTGGTCAGTCTAAAGGACTTAATGGCATGAACTAAATAAACTGCTATTAAGAGTTTAATAAGTTGGTTTGCATTAACGCTCTAATGTCTTTAATTTGAAGAGTTTAGAAGGTCTAGACTGTTGAGTGATGTTTATAAAGTAAACTGCTCAGTGTAAAGGAGTTAATGGGACGAACTAAACAAGCTGCTACTAATGGTTTAATAAGTTTGTTTTCCATTAACGCTCTAAAGTCTTTAATTGAAAGACTTTACAAGTTTTAGAATATTGAGTGAATTTTACAAAATGAACTGCTCAGTCTAAAGAACTTAATGGGACTAATTAAATAAACTGCTATAAACAGTTTAGTAAGTTGGTTTGCATTAACACTCTAAAGTCTTTAATTTAAAAGCTTTAGAAGGTTTAGACTATTGACTGAAGTTTATAAAGTAAACTGCTCAGTCTAAAGGACTTAATGGGACTAACTAAATAAACAGCTATTAACAGTTTCGTAAGTTGGTTTGCACTAATGTTCTAAAGTCTTTAATTTAATAACTTTAGAAGTTTTAGACTATGGAGTGAAGTTATAAAGTAAACTGCTCAGTCTAAAGGACTGAATGGGGCTAACTAAATAAACTGCTATTAACAGTTTAGTAAGTTGGTTTGAATTAACGGGCTAATTTCTTTAATTTAAAAACTTTTGAAGCCTTATACTATTAAGTGAAATTTATAAAGTAAAATGCTGAGTATAACGGACTTAATGGGACTGACTAAATAAACTTCTATTAACAGTTTATTAAGTTGGCTTGTGTTAATGGTCTAAAGTCTTTAAGTTAAAGACTTTAGAATCCTTAGACTATTAAGTGAAATTTACAAAGTAAACTGCTCAGTCTAAAGGACTTAATGGCTCTAACTAAATAACTGCTATTAACAGTATAACAAGCTGGTTTGCATTAACGCTCTCAAGTCTTTATTTAAAGACTTTAGAAGGTTTAGACTATTGAATGAAGTTTATAAAGTAAACTGCTCAGTCTAAAGGACTTAATGGCATGAACTAAATAAACTGCTATTAAGAGTTTAATAAGTTGGTTTGCATTAACGCTCTAATGTCTTTAATTTGAAGAGTTTAGAAGGTCTAGACTGTTGAGTGATGTTTATAAAGTAAACTGCTCAGTGTAAAGGAGTTAATGGGACGAACTAAACAAGCTGCTACTAATGGTTTAATAAGTTGTTTTCCATTAACGCTCTAAAGTCTTTAATTTAAAGTCTTTACAAGTTTTAGAATATTGAGTGAATTTTACAAAATGAACTACTCAGTCTAAAGAAGTTAATGGGACTAATTAAATAAACTGCTATAAACAGTTTAGTAAGTTGGTTTGCATTAACACTCTAAAGTCTTTAATTTAAAAGCTTTAGAAGGTTTAGACTACTGACTGAAGTTTATAAAGTAAACTGCTCAGTCTAAAGGACTTAATGGGACTAACTAAATAAACAGCTATTAACAGTTTCGTAAGTTGGTTTGCACTAACGTTCTAAAGTCTTTAATTTAAAGACTTTAGAAGGTTTAGACTATTGAGTGATGTTTATGAAGTAAACTGCTCAGTCTAAAGAAATTAATGGGACTAACTAAACAAGTTGCTTCTAACAGTTTAGTAAGTTTGTTTGCATTAACACTCTAAAGTCTTTAATTTAAAGACTTTAGAAGTTTTAGAATATTAAGTGAAGTTTATAAAGAAAACTGCTCAGTTTGAAGGACTTAATGAGACTAATTAAATAAACTTCTATAAACAGTTTAGTAAGTTGAGGGTTTGCATTAACACCATATAGTCTTTAATTGAAAGAATTTAGAAGGTTTAGACTATTGAGTGAAGTTTATAAAGTAAACTGCTCAGTTGAAAGGACTATGTGGGACTAACTAAATAAACTGCTATTAACAGTTTAGTAAGTTGGTTAGCATTAACACTCTAAAGTCTTTAATTTAAAGGCTTTAGAAGGCTTAGACTAATGAGTGAAGTTTATAAAGTAAACTGCTCAGTCTAAAGGACTTAATGGGACTAACTAAATAAACAGCTATTAAGAGTTTAGTAAGTTGTTATACACTAACGTTCTAAAGTCTTTAATTTAAAGACTTTAGAAGGTTTAGACTATTGAGTGATGTTTATAAAGTAAACTGCTCAGTCTAAAGGAGTTAATGGGACTAACGAAATAAGCTGCTATTAACAGTTTAGTAAGTTGGTTTGCATTAACGGTCTAATTTCTTTAATTTAAAGACTTTAGAAGCCTTATACTATTAAGTGAAATTTATAAAGCAAACTTCCAGTCTAAAGGATTTAATGGGGCTAACTAAATAAACTTCTATTAACAGTTTAGTAAGTTGGCTTGTGTTAATGTTCTAAAGTCTTTAAGTTAAAGACTTTAGAATCCTTAGACTATTAAGTGAAATTTACAAAGTAAACTGCTCAGTCTAAAGGACTCAATGGCTCTAACTAAATAACTGCTATTAACAGTATTAAAAGTTGTTTTGCATTAACGCTCTAAAGTCTTTAATTTAAAGACTTTAGAAGGTTTAGACTATTGAGTGAAGTTTATAAAGTAAACTGGTCAGTCTAAAGGACTTAATGGGACTAATTAAAAAAACAGATATTAACAGTTTTGTAAGATGGTTTGCATTAACGCTCTAAAGTCTTTACTTGAATGACTTTAGAAGGTTTAGACTATTGAGTGAAGTTTATAAAGTAAACTGCTCAGTCTAAAGGACTTAATAGGACTGACTATATAAACTGCAATTACTAGTTCAGGAAATTTATTTGCATTAACGTTCCAAAGTCTTTAATTTAAAGACATTAGAAAGTTTAGACTATAGAGAGAAGTTCATAAAGTAAACTGTTCAGTCTAAAGGACTTATTGGGACTAATTAAATAAATTGCTATTAAGAGTTTAGTATGTCGGTTTGCATTAACGCCCTAAAGTCTTTAATTTTAAAACATTCGAAGGTTTACACTATTGGGTGAAGTTTATAAACTAAACTACTGAGTCTAAAGGAATTAAAGGGACTATTTAAATAAATTGCTATTAACAGTTTAGTAAGTTGGTTTGCATTAACGCCATAAACTCTTTAATTTAAGGAGTTTAGAGGGTTTAGACTCTTGAGTGAATTTGATAAAGTAAACTGCTCAGTCTAAAGGATTTAATGGGACTACTTAAACAAACAGCTGTTAACAGTTTAATAAGTTGGTTTGCATTAACACTCTAAAGTCTTTAATTTAAAGACATTGGAAGGTTTAGAGTGTTGAGTGAAGTTTATAAAGTAAACTGCTCAGTCTAAAGGACTTAATGGGACTAACTAAATAAACTGCAATTACTACTTTAGTAAGTTGGTTTGCATTAACACTATAAAGTCTTTAATTTAAAGACTTTAGAAGGTATAGACTATTGAGCGAAGTTTATAAACTAAACTACTGAGTCTAAAGGAATTAAAGGGACTATTTAAATAAACTGCTATTAACAGTTTAGTAAGTTGGTTTGCATTAACGCCATAAACTCTTTAATTTAAGGAGTTTAGAGGGTTTAGACTATTGAGTGAATTTGATAAAGTAAACTGCTCAGTCTAAAGGACTTAATGGACTAACTAAATAAAATGGAATTACTAGTTTAGAAATTTGGTTTGCATTAACGCTCTAAAGTCTTTAATTTAAAGACTTTAGAAGGTTTAAATTATTTAGTGAAGTTTATAAAGTAAACTGCTCAGACTAAGGACTTAATGGGACTAACTAAATAAACTGCTCTTAACAGTTTAGTAAGTTGGTTTGCATTAACGCTCTAAAGTCTTTAATTTAAAGACTTTAGAAGGTTTAGACTATTGAGAGAAGTTTATAAAGTAATCTGCTCAGTCTAAAGGACTTAATGGGACTAACTAAAGAAGCTACTATTAACAGTTTAGTGAGTTGGTTTGCATTAACGCTTTAAAGTCTTAAATTTCAAGACGTTAGAAGGTTTAGACTATTGAATGAAGTTTATAAAGTAAACTGCTCAGTCTAAAGGAGGTAATGGCACTAACTAAATAAACTGCTTTTAACAGTTTAATAAGTTGTTTTGCATTAACACTCTAAAGTCTTTATTTTAAAGACTTTAGAAGGTTTAGACTGTTGAGTGAAGTTTATAAAGTAAACTGCTCAGTCTAAAGGACTTAATGGGACTAACTAAATAAAGTGCTATTAACAGTTTAGTAAGTTGGTTTGTATTAATGCTCTAAAGTCTTTTATTTAAAGACATTAGAAGGTTTAGACTATTGAGTGAAGTTTATAAAGTAAACTGATCAGTCTAAAGGACTTAATGGGATTAACCAAAGAAGCAGCTATTAACAGTTTAGTGAGTTTGTTTGAATTAACGCTCTAAAGTGCTTAATTTAAAGACGTTAGAAGGTTTAGACTGTTTAGTGAAGTTTATAATGTAAACTGCTCAGTCTAAAGGACTTAATGGGACTAACTGAATAAACTGCTATTAACAGTTTAGTAAGTTGGTTTGCATTAATGCTCTAAAGTCTTTAATTTAAAGACTTTAGAAGTTTTTAACTGTTGAGTGAAATTTATAAAGTAATCTGCTCAGTCTAAATGACTTAAAGGGACTAACTAAATAACTGCAATTACTACTTTAGTAAGGTGGTTTGCATTAACGCTCTAAAGTCTTTCATTTAAAGACTTTAGAAGTTTTAGACTATTGAGTGAAGTACATAATGTAAACTGATCAGTCTAAAGGACTTAATGGGACTAACTAAAGAAGCTGCTATTAACATTTTAGTGAGTTTGTTTGCATTAACGCTCTAAAGTCTTTAATTCAAAGACGTTAGAAGGGTTAGACTATTGAGTAAAGTTTATAAAGTAAACTGCTCAGTCTAAAGGAGTTAATGGGACTAACTAAACAAGCTGCTACTAATGGTTAAGTAAGTTGGTTTGCATTAACGCTCTAAAACCTTTAATTTAAAGACTTTGTAAGTTTTACACTATTGAGTGAATTTTATAAAGTAAACTGCTCAGTCTAAAGGACTTAATGGGACTAATTAAATAAACTGCTATTAACAGTTTAGTATGTTGGTTTGCATTAACGCTCTAAAGTCTTTAATTTAAAGAGTTTAGAAGGTTTAGACTATTGAGTGAATTTTATAAAGAAACTGCTCAGTTTAAAGGACTCTGTGGGACTAACTAAATAAGCTGCTGTGAACAGTTTAGTAAGTTGGTTTGCATTAACACTCTAAAGTCTTTATTTAAAGACTTTAGAAGGTTTAGACTATTGAGTGAAGTTTATAAAGTAAACTGCTCAGTCTAAAGGACTTAATGGGACTAACTAAATAAAGTGCTATTAACAGTTTAGTTAGTTGGTTGGCATAAACGGTCTAATTTCTTTAATTTAAAGACTTTAGAAGGTTTAGACTATTGAGTGAAGTTTATAAAGCAAACTGCTCAGTCTAAAGGACTTAATGGGACTGAGTATATAAACTGCTATTAATAGTTTAGTAAATTGGTTTCCATTAACTGTCAATTTCTTTAATTTAAAGACTTTAGAAGCTTTATGCTATTAAGTGAAATTTATAAAGTAAACTGCTCAGTCTAAAGGATTTAATGGCACTAACTAAATGAACAAACAGCTATTAACATTTTAGTAAGTTGGTTTGTGTTAGTGGTCTAAAGTCTTTAATTTAAAGAGTTTTAAAGCCTTAGACTATTAAGTGAAGTTAATAAAGTAAACTGCTCAGTCTAAAGGACTTAATGGGACTAACTAAATAAACTGCTATTAACAGTTTAGTATGTTGGTTTGCATTAACACCATAAAATCTTTAATTTAAAGAGTTTAGAAGGTTTTAGCTTTTGAGTGAAGTTTATAAAGTAAACTGCTCAGTCTAAAGGACTTAATGGGACTAACTAAATAAACTGCTATTAACAGTTTAGAAAGTTGGTTTGCATTAACACTCTAAAGTCTTTAATTGAAAGACTTTAGAAGGTTTAGACTATTGAGTGAAGTTTATAAAGTAAACTGCTCAGCTGAAGGATTTAATGGGACTAACTAAATAAACTGCTATTAACAGTTTAGTAATTTTGTTTTCATTAACGGTCTGAAGTCTTTAATTTAAAGACTTTAGAAGTCTTAGACTATTGAGTGAAGTTCTTAAAGTGAACTGCTCAGTCTAAAGGACTTAATGGGACTAAATAAGTAAACTGCCATTAACAGACGGTAAGTTGGTTTGCATTAACGCTCTACAGTTTTTGAATTAAGAAGGTTTAGACTATTGAGTGAATTTTACAAAGTAAACTGCTCAGTCTATAGGACTTAATGGGACTAACTAAACAAACTGATATTAACAGTTTATTAATTTTGAAGAGTTTAGAAGTTTTAGACTATTGAGTGAAGTTTATAATGTACACTACTTAGACTGAAAACTGAAGGGGACTAAGTAACTAAACTAGAATTAACAGTTTATTAACCTGCTTTGCATTAACCCTATAAACTCTTTAATTTGGTTTGCATTAACGCTCTAAAGTCTTTAATTTAAAGAATTTAGAAAGTTTAGACTACTTTGTGTAGTTGAAAATGTAAGATGCTTAGACTAAAGGACACAAAGAGACTAATTAAAGAAACATCTATTAACTTTTTTAAAGGTTGGCTTGCAATAACGCTCTAAAGCCTTTAATTTAAAAAGTGTAGAAGGTTTAGACTATTGAATTAAATTTGTAATGTAAAATGTTTATACTAATGGACTTAAAAAGACTAACTGAATAAATTTCAATGAACAGTTTATTAAGTTGGTTTGCATTAACGAACTAAACTATTTAAGTTAAAGGGTTTTAAAAGGTTTAGACCATTGATTGAAGTTTATAATATAAACTGCTTAGACTAAAGGCCTTAAAGAGACTAACTAATTAAACTGTAATTAACAGTTTATTAAGTTGGTTTGCAATAACCCTCTAAACTCTTTATTTTAAAGAGTTTACAAGGTTTAGACTATTGAGTGAAGTTTATAATGTACACTGCTTAGACTGAAAACGGAAGGAGACTAACTAAATAAACTAGAATTAACAGTTTATTAAGCTGCTTTGCATTAACCCTCTAAAATCTTTAATTTCAACTGTTTAGAAGGTTTAGACTATTGAGTGAAGTTTACAATGTAAACTACTTAGTCTAAATGCCTTAAATGGATTAACTAAATAAATTGCTATTGATAGTTTATTAAGTTGTTTTGCGTTAACCCTGTAAACTCATTAATTTAAAGAGTTGAAAAGGGTTAAACAATTGATTGATGTTCGTAATATAGACTTCTTAGATGACAGGACTCAAAGAGTCTAACTCAATAAACTGCTATGACTGTTGATTAAGTTGTTTTGCATGAACGCTCAAATTGTTAAATTTAAAGAATTTAGAATGTTTAGACTATGAGTGAAGTTCATAATGTAAACTGCTTATATAAAAGCCCTGAGAGAGACTGACTCAATAATATGCTACTGACAGTTTAATAAGATTGTTTGTATTAACGCTCCAAAGCCTTTATTTTAAGGATTTAGAAGTTTTAGACTATTGAGAGAAGTTTATAATGTAAACTGCTTAGATTAAGGGACCCACAGACAGTTTATTAAGTTGGTAAGCATTAACGCTCTAAAGACTTTAACTTAAAGAGTTTAGAAGGTTTTTGACTATTGAGTGAAGTTTATAATGTAAACTGCTTAGATTAAAGGACTCAGAGAGTATAACTCAATAAACTGGAATTGACAGTTTGTTAAGTTCGTTTGCGTTAACCCTGTAAACTCTTTATTTTAAGCAATTTAGAATGTTTGCATTATTGAGAGAAGTTCATAATGTAAACTGCCTTGGTTAAAGGACTCAGAGAGTATAACTCAATAAACTGCAATTGACAGTTTATTAAGTTCATTTCCATTAAATCTTGAAACTCTTTAATTTAAAGGGTAACTGAAATGCGTATTTTGAAATTTTGAAACTTGGTTATTTGTTAAAAATAATATGATAACATGTAAACCTTACTTCTTTTCTTGAAATGGAACTTTCTTTTGAAATAAAGCGAAGTCAAAACTTGTTCAATCACAAGTCAGCCATCTTCTTCCTGTTTAAGCAGCAAAATCGGTGAAACGCATTATGACATCACAAGATGAACGATGAACACTATTCAACACCTGGTAAGAAGTGTGAACTATTGGAAAATGCCTAAGAGATGTGTTGCTTTCAGTTGTGGTAATACTAATAAGGATGGAGTGAGTCTATTTTCATTCCCTCAAGATCCAGTACTTAGTAAAAAAATGGACTGAGCAAGGAAAGAGAACCAGGGACGAGTGGTTAGGACCAACCAAGTACTCATTTTTGTGTAGTTGCCACTTTACTGAAGACTGTTTCCAGCCTGATGTAGTTGTAGTTGCTAGTCTAGGGTTATCTAAAAGAATAAAACTGAAATCTGATGCTATCCCGACAGTCTTCAAGAGACCAGTTAGCGAATATCAAACTAAGGAGGCATCACATTTAAAGAAGTCAAAATCAACAAGTAGACATGAACGTTACAAAAGAAGAGAGAATTTGAAGGGTATATATAAGAGCTATCACTACGGATTATAACTGTTTGAATTGATTTAGGTTGTGAAAATGCTAGTAGAAGATGTATCAGATGAAGAGTCCAATTTGGCTGATGATGAGAGTGAGTCCAGTATGGCTACAGATGAAGAATTAGCTCAGCTAAGAGTGGGACATTCGAATTTATCTGAAGAGCCTGGATATGAATCATGTTCATTTGTATCAGATCCTCTACCAGGCATGTTTTGAAGTGTATACTTATACTGATTTTGTTCATATTGTACTTCCATTGCAATAGTACTATCAAGCAGTAAGAAAAAGCAAAAAATGAAATCAAAGGTATGTGATTTCAGTTGTGTTAAAGCTGTCACAACATGTTAATGTTAGGCTGTCAGACAACTATACAATATGTAAAAAATCTTTTCTCAATGATATTGGAAAAAATGCAGAGCCATCTGAAAGATGTGTTAACACTTTCAGACCCCCACCACCTTTGTGCTATCCTGACAAAAGCGAAGCTATTAGTCAGCACGAAAGCAGATTTGGCAAATAAATTTATTGTTTAATGTTAGTATTAAATTGTACAATGCTCTACAATATACCTCAATAATATAACAATCACATAGCATACTACACTATGTTTTATTATTATTGATTAAGTTTAAAGATTAAGATATTTAAATCAACATAGTTTGCAGAGGGAGTGTTTCTCCTATTTTGTTAACTGCACAAGCAAGTAATACCACTCTAATATGTCTGCCTAGCCATCCCATAACCCATCTGGTCAACTGGCGATATGCTATGTACCTGTAATGTCTAGATGAAGCAAAAAGAATGTCCAGTATATATAATAGCATGATCTTTGGACAAATAACACTCACTCATTAATAGCTGATGGTAAGTTGCAGACCCATATTCTTGTTGGTATTGGTAATACGCAGTTTGTAATGTCCACACATTCAAGCAAACAGCATGAAATCTTGGAAGGTCAGTAATACATAGGAGTTCAGGTATCTCAGCTTCCATTTTCTCATTCATTTTCATAATTTCTTGGCAGCAAATGCACTTCTTTGAATTACTCATACTTACACAGTGGCTACATGCACACCTATAATCAACATATAATATTATTACTAACGTTATTCCTCATTTATGTTTATACCAATTAAAGTTTAAAAGTCTTTCTGAGGACAGCTCCAAGTCTTCACTACTACTACTATTACTGGATGCTTAGCTATCACTTGATTCATATAAATAAGGTAAAACAATACCAGCAAAAGAATCTTCATCTTCACTATAATCATCCTGCATTGGACTTGAATATTGTTCAGATCCACTAGTTTCTTCATTAGCAAGTGCATCCATCTCTATAACAGGTGCGAAACTATCGATTGCATGCGTTCATCGTTCATCTTGTGATGTCATAATGCGTTTCGCTGATTTTGCTGCTTAAACAGGAAGAAGATGGCTGACTTATGATTGAGCAAGATTTGACTTCGTTTTATTTCTAAAAGGAAGTTCCATTTCAAGAAAAGGAGTAAGGTTTACATGTTATCATATTATTATTTAACAAATAACCAAGTTTCAAAAATTTCAAAATACACATTTCAGTTACCCTTTAAAGGATTGATAGAGTTTACAGTATTTTGGTAAACTTAACAATGCGAACTACTTACAATAATGGGGTTTATACTTAGCACTGCAAACTATTTGCAAAAGGCTTAAAGACATTTAGTCTATGGACTGGAATAGAGTCTTTGCTAAAATGTATATTTTAATATGTACATTTTTTGTCGAAATTGTAGTTATTTTAAAACTTTTTTCTATGTTTTTGGTGCCAAAATATACATGTCCTAACTTTCTTGTGCCAAAAATGTGTGTTTTAACCCTTGTTTAAAACTTTATTGGCAGCAAAATGTGTCAGTTGTCACAGCCTCTTTAAAAAGCATTTTAGTGTGAAAATTGCACATGTTTTAAAACCCTTTTGCTAATTTTTTTGGCCCCCAAAATGCCAATATTTGAAAACCCATTTTGCTAAAAAAAGGAACAGGTTTTTATGTGAACCCTTTAACGGGTGGTTGCGTAATTATGAGCAGGCGGATGCAATTATTGAGTGGGTGGAATCGCAATTTTGCACAGCAACTATTACCGAGGCACCTGGACTGTTTTTCGAAAGCAAGAACGTGAATATGATTGCAATCACTGGTTTGTAAAGCTATTGACATGGTTAAAGCGTCATGGCATTGACAAGCAGAAGGTTTATACACTTGCCTTCTGACCCAGACCTCCTTTTACAGTGTATTGATGGTGCTGAAAGTGACTATTCAGACAGTGATTTCTACGGCTACATTGATGAAGACGAAGCACTGACAGATCTTTTGCAAAGCCATTTACTAGCAAGGCTGACTTCTGAAAGCTTTGTACTAAAATGTAACTCTTCAGCTCCACCTTCACCAACAAGAAGCAGTTTCCTAGCTCCACCTACACCCACTTATAAGATGATTTTACACACATGTACAAAATAATAATAATTATTGTAGTTCATCCATTGGTTGCCACCTCTCCAGCAAAGGCTTGGCCCAGTACTAGCACTACTGCTACAGCTAGCCTACCTACAGTTAACTAAAGACTACCAATAATAGCAAAGTAACCTTATAGTTCATCCATTTACTGAATCACCTGGGCTTACTCTTGATATAACCAACAAACTACCACTTGCTTTCTTCAATCTATTCTTTTCATCAGCAGTAAAAGATTTGATCTTTGTGGAAACAGCTAGTTATCCTGTGTCAAATTGAATCTTACTTGCATGATCATCCCAATGCTCTTGGTCATGACTGGAGTAGAAATCTGATAAAGCATGAGGAATTTGAACTATTACTAGCCATAATAATTACAAAGGGACTAGTTAGATATCTGTCTGTGAGGTATTCATTATAACCAAGGAAATAGATTGATATGAATTGCAAGTTTTATTTATTACACTTACTTGTAATTGTATTTTTATTAGGAAGCCCTAAAAATTTGTGAATTTCCTGTACAACTCACTTATTTGTAGATCATACAGGAGCAGCAAATGGTCATTTCATAGTGATATAGTCAGTCACATCATGGAGAAGGTTTGAATTATTGATTAAAATCTTGATCAGCTTAACGAGTCATTTTAGTTGGTTTATGTTCCCAATAGAGAAATTGCTGTTGATGAGAGTATCATTGGACACAAAGGAAGACTCTCGTGGTTCTAGTACATGCTCAAGAAGCCCACTAAATGGGATATTATACTTACTATAATGGTTGTTAACGAGTCATACAGGAAAAGAGAAGATGGCGTTTCTGAGCAAGGGCTAGCGTACAAAGTGATCTCATGTCTCCTTTATCAATGAGTGGATATCATGTGTGTACCAATAATTACTATACCTCACATACACTTTTCGCTGAATCAGAAGAGATTGAGTAGAGAATTTCAATTTGCAAAATTAACAAATGGTAAAAAGTAACAATCAACTGTATTTATGTTAGCCTAAAATGTAAGATGTAGGTTAAGTCTATTCTTATTATGCAACAGATGGATTTTTGTGTCCGAAGTGGTCTGACAAGCTAGTGGTACACATGTTATCAACCTTGCATAATGAAAATATGATAGATAAGCGGAGGAGAACCAGAGCAGTAGATGGAGGAGTAGAGGTGGCAAAAGTAGTTGAAGAATACAATACGATATGGGCGGAGTCGACAAGTGCAATCAACTCCTACTATATTATGGATATGTACGCAGGTCAGGCAAGTGGTGGAAGAAAGTATTATTTCACTTATTTTAAGTATCCATTGTTAACACCAATATTTGCACAATATAGTTGCTGAAAACCTTTACCCCACATTGGCAGCCGGATACTAGACGGTCATAAATAACCAGTTGACAGAAGGCACATTGACTCAACAACAGTACTTCCGATGAGATTGAGCGAACATGGATTTCTAGAACCTGTTCAAAAAGATGCACCTTATGGAGTATGTCCCAGTCTAAAGTATGCATGGCCCGAGGAGGAAAAAAAAGATCACAAAAACAGTACCAATGTAGCATTTGTAAAAATCATTCGTATGTACTCCCATTTTTGAAAGATTACCATACCATACCAAATTACATTATGAATACTAAGAATCATCCTCATATACATCAATAATAATCTTTGTGTCTAGACTTTATGTACGCTTGTGTAATAATATGTATATACATTGTCATGAATCGTTCCAAATGGCCTTACGATAGTCCAATTTGATCATATACGATTTCAATAAGATTGTTAAGAAGAAAAATACAAGACTTCACACTGGTGTTGAAGAAATCATTAAACCTGTGATGATAGAGGACTACAATCAATACATGGGTGGGGGCAATCTAAGTTAAGTCTAAGTTAATCTACTATATATATATATATATATTATCTATTCCTGATAACAAGAAAACACACACACTTACATTATACTTACATCAGCAATCAATTATAATGTATTGTTTCACTTTGTCATACTGTGTGTTGTGTCTGTGTACACGGTTCTCTAACTGTCTCTGTGTATGTGTATTATAATATATTGCTCCACTTTGCCTGACTGTGTATTGTGTCTATACATACATACTTCTTTTCCTCTCTGTGTGTATGTGCACTTACATTATACATACACTACCAATCAGTTTTAATATATTCCCTGACTGTATGTTGTCTCTATATGGACATACGTCTCTTCCTTTCTGTGTTTGTGTGTGTGTGTGTGTGTGTGTGTGTGTGTGTGTGCGTTAGTGGTGTGTTTAGCATTGGGTCTTTATAGAAGATACTATATTCACCAAGTTATAAATCATCCAAAAGGAAGATTACAAGTTTCACATAAAGTTTATAATACTATCAGCAAAGAAATGGCAGGTAAAACAGTAATATTATTACAAGAAAGAAAACTTATCTCAGTCATTTGCAACGACTTTGAAATGTGACAAACTTCCAAAGTTACATCCAATGATGCGAACTTGATTCTTTCTGAACAGGTAATTCCTGACACAATGAAAGCATGACTAGTTGTAAAAATTGATCAGGAAGAGCATGGAAAGGATAACACTTAGTAGAGCATCACTTTCATCTAATGGTTTCATTAACACTCTAAACTCTATAAATTAAAGAGTTTAGAAAGTTTAGACTACTGAGTGAAGTTTATAAAGTAAAGAAAACAGTCTAAAGGACTCTATGAAACTAACTAAATAAACTGCTATTAACAGTTTAGTAAGTTGGTTTGCATTAACACTCTAAAGTCTTTAAATTAAAGACTTTAGAAGGTTTAGACTATTGAGTGAAGTTTATAAATTAAAAAGAACAGTCTAAAGGACTCTATGAAACTAACAAAAAAAACTCCTATTAACAGTTTAGTAAGTTGGTTTGCATTAACATCTAAAGTCTTTAAATTAAAGACTTTAGAAGGTTTAGACTATTGAGTAAATTTATAAAGTAAACTGCTCAGTCTAAAGGACTTATGGGACTAACTAAATAAACTGCTATTAACAGTTTAGTATGTTGGTATGCATTAACGGTCTAAAGTCTTTAATTTAAAGAGCTTAGAAACCTTCAACGAATTAGTGAAATTTTTAAAGTATATTGCTCAGTCTAAAGGACTTAATGGCAACAACTAAATAAAATCGTATTAACAGTATAATAAGTTGGTTTAAATTAATGCTCTAAAGTCATTAATTTAAAGACTTTAGAAGGTTTAGACAATTGAGTGAACTTTATAAAGTAAACAGCTCAGTCTAAAGGACTCTATGAAACTAACTAAATAAAATGCTATTAACAGTTCAATAAGTTGGTTTGCATTAACACTCTAAAGTCTTTAAAATAAAGACTTAGAAGGTTTAGACTATTGAGTGAAGTTATAAAGTAAACAGCTCAGTCTAAAGGACTCTATGAAACTAACTAAATAAACTCCTATTAACAGTTTACTAAGTCGGTTTGCATTAACACTCTAAAGTCTTTAAATTAAAGAGTTTAGAAGGTTTAGAGTACTGAGCGAAGTTTATAAAGTAAACAGCTCAGTCTAAAGGACTCTATGGGACAAAATAAGTAAACTGTTATTAACAGTTTAGTAAGTTGGTTTGCATTAACACTGTAAAGTCTTTAAATTAAAGAGTTTAGAAAGTTTAGACTATTGACTGAAGTTTATATAGTAAAGAGCTCAGTATAAAGGACTCTATGGGACTAACCAAATAAATGTTATTAACAGTTTAGTAAGTTTGTTTGCATTAACACTCTAAAGTCTTTAATTTAAAGACTTTAGAAGGTTTAGACTATTGAATAAATTTTATAAAGTAAACTGCTTATTCTAAAGGACTCTATGGGACTAACTAAATAAACTGCTATTAACAGTTTAGTAAGTTGGTTTGCATTAACACTCTAAAGTCTTTAAATTAAAGAGTTTAGAAGGTTTAGACTATTGAGTGAAGTTTATAAAGTAAAAAAAAAGTCTAAAGGACTCTATGAAACTAAATAAATAAACTCCTATTAATAGTTTAGTAAGTTGGTTTGCATTAACACTCTAAAGTCTTTAATTTAAAGACTTTAGAAGGTTTAGACTATTGAGTAAATTTTATAAAGTAAACTGCTCAGTCTAAAGGACTCTATGGGACTAACTAAATAAACTGCTATTAACAGTCTAATAAGTGGTTTGCATTAACACACTAAAGTCTTTAAATTAAAGACTTTAGAAGTTTTTAGACTATGAGTGAAGTTTATAAAGTAAAAAGACAGTCTAAAGGACTCTATGAAAACAAACTAAAAAAACTCCTATTAACAGTTTAGTAAGTTGGTTTGCATTAACATCTAAAGTCTTTAATTTAAAGACTTTAGAAGGTTTAGACTATTGAGTAAATTTATAAAGTAAACTGCTCAGTCTAAAGGACTTAAGGGACTAACTCAATAAACTGCTTTTAACAGTTTAGTATGTTCGTTTGCATTAACGGTCTAAAGTCTTTAATTTAAAGAGCTTAAAAACCTTCTACTAATAAGTCAAATTTTTAAAGTATATTGGCTCAGTCTAAAGGACTTAATCGCACCAACTAAATAAACTGTTATTAACAGTTTAGTAATTGGGTTTGCATTAACACTGTAAAGTCTTTAAATTAAAGTGTTTAGAAGGCTTAGACTATTGAGTGAAGTTTACAAAGTAAAGAGCTCAGTCTAAAGGACTCTCTGAAACTAAAACTAAATAAACTCCTATTAACAGTTTAGTAAGTTGGTTTGCATTAACACTCTAAAGTCTTTAATTTAAAGACTTTAGAAGGTTTAGAGTATTGAGAGAAGTTTATAAAAAACAGCTCAGTCTAAAGGACTCTATGGGACTAACTAAATAAACTGTTATTAACAGTTTAGTAAGTTGGTTTGCATTAACACTCTAAAGTCTTTAAATTAAAGAGTTTAGAATGTTTAGAGTATTGAGGGAAGTTTATAAAAAAACAGCTCAGTCTAAAGGACTCTATGGGATAACTAAATAAACTGCTATTAACAGTTTAGTAAGTTGGTTTCCATTCACACTCTAAAGTCTTTAATTTAAAGACTTAGAAGGTTTAGACTAATGATTGAAGTTTATAAAGTAAAGAGCTCAGTCTAAAGGACTATCTGAAACTAAATAAATAAACTCCTATTAACAGTTTAGTAAGTTGGTTTGCATTAACACTCTAAAGTCTTCAAATTAAAGAGTTTAGAAGGCTTAGAGTATTGAGGGAATTTTATAAAGTAAACAGCTCAGTCTAAAGGACTCTATGGGACTAACTAAATAAACTGTTATTAAAAGTTTGTAAGTTGGTTTGCATTAACACAGTAAAGTCTTTAAATTAAAGATTTTAGAAGGTTTAGACTATTGAGTGATGTTTATATAGTAAAGAGCTCAGTATAAAAGGACTCTATGGGACTAGCTAAATAATCTGTTAGTAACAGTTTAGTAAGTTTGTTTGCATTAACACTCTAAAGTCTTTAATTTAAAGACTTTAGAATGTTTAGACTACTGAGTGAAGTTTATAAAGTAAACAGCTCAGTCGAAAGGACTCTATGAAACTAAATAAATAAACACCTATTAACAGTTTAGTAAGATGGTTTGCATTAACACTCTAAAGTCTTTAAATTAAAGAGTTTAGAAGGTTTAGAGTATTGAGCGAACTTTATAAAGTAAACAGCTCAGTCTAAAGGACTCTATGGGACTAACTAAGTAAATTGTTATTAAGAGTTAGTAATTTGGTTTGCATTAACACTGTAAGTCTTTAAATTAAAGAGTTAGAAGGTTTAGACTATTGAGTGAAGTTTATATAGTAAAGAGCTCAGTATAAGGACTCTATGGGACTAACTAAATAAAAACTGTTATTTAACAGTTTAGTAAGTTTGTTTGCATTAACACTCTAAAGTCTTTAATTTAAAGACTTTAGAAGGTTTAGACTATTGAGTAAATTTTATAAAGTAAACTGCTCATTCTAAAGAACTCTATGGGACTAACTAAAGAAACTGTTATTAAGAGTTTAGTAAGTTGGTTTGCATTAACAATGTAAAGTCTTTAATTAAAGGACTTTAGAAGGTTTAGACTATTGAGTGAAGTTTCTAAAGTAAACAGCTCAGTCTAAAGGACTCTATGAAACTAAATAAATAAACTGCTATTAACGGTTTAGTAAGTTGGTTTGCATTAACATCTAAAGTCTTTAAATTAAAGACTTTAGAAGGTTTAGATTATTGAGTAAATTTATAAAGTAAACTGCTCAGTCTAAAGGACTCTTATGGGACTAACTAAATAACTGCTATTAACAGTTTAGTAAGTTGGTTTGCAATAACACTCTAAAGTCTTTAATTAAAGAGTTTAGAAGGTTTAGAGTAATGAGTCAAGTTTTAAAAAAAACAGCTCAGTCTGAAGGACTGTATGGGACTAACTAAATAAACTGTTATTAATAGTTTAGTAAGTTGGTTTGCATTAACACTGTAAAGTCTTTAAATTAAAGAGTTTAGAAGGTTTAGACTATTGAGTGAAGTTTATAATGTAAACTGCTCAGTTTAAAGGACTGTCTGGAACTAACTAAATAAACTCCTATTAACAGTTTAGTAAGTTTGTTTGCATTAACACTCTAAAGTCTTTAATTAATGAGTTTAGAAGGTTTAGAGTATTGAGGGAAGTTATAAAAAAACAGCACAGTCTAAAGGACTCTATGGGACTAACTAAATAAACTGTTATTAGAGTTTAGTAAGTTGGTTTTGCATTAACACTCTAAGTCTTTAAATTAAAGAGTTTAGAATGTTTAGACTATTGAGAAAGTTTATAAAAAAAAGAACAGTCTAAAGGACTCTATGAAACTAACAAAAAAAAACTCCTATTAACAGTTTAGTAAGTTGTATTCCATTAACATCTAAAGTCTTTAATTTAAAGACTTTAGAAGGTTTAGACTATTGGGTTTTATAAAAGTAAACTGCCTCAGTTAAAGGACTATATGAAACTAAATAAATAAACTCTATTAACAGTTTAGTATGTTGTTTGCATTAACGGTCTAAAGTCTTTAATTTAAAGAGCTTAGAAACTTTAGACTAATAAGTGAGGGAATTTTTAAAGTATATTGCTCAGTCTAAGGACTTAATGGGACTAACTAAATAAACGGATATTTAAAAGTTTATAATAATTTGGTTGCCTTAACCCGTAATGCTCTAAAGTATTAATAAAGACTTTAGAAGGTTTAGACTATGAGTGAAGTTTATAAAGTTAAAGAGCTCAGTCTAAAGGACTCTATGGGAACTAACCTAAACAAACTCCTGTTAACAGTTTAGTAAGTTTGTTTGCATTAACACTCTCAAAGTCTTTTAAATTTACAGACCTTTAGAAGGTTTAGACTACCTGAGTGAAGTTCATAAAGTAAACAGCTCAGTCGAAAGGACTCTATGAAACTAAATAAATAAACAATATTAACAGTTTTAGTAAGATGGTTTGCATTAACACTCTAAAGTGCTTTAAATTTAAAGATTTTTAGAAGGTTTAGAGTTACTTGACGCGAACTTTATAAAGTACAACAGCTCAGTCTAAAGGGACTGCTAAGGGACTAACTAAATAAATTGTTATTAAGAGCTTTAGTAATTTGGTTTTGCACTTAACACTGTAAAGTCTTTAAATTTAAAGAGTAGCAAGGTTAGACCTATTTAAGTGAAGTTATATCTAGATCTAGTAAACGGACTCTAGGGACTACCACCTGTTACTTAACATTTAGTAAGGACCTCTAAAGTCCTTACTTTAAAGGAAGACTTAGAACTAAATATAAATAACGGATATGGGACTAACAGAAATCTGCTATACGTTGTAAGTTTGTTTGCAGTAACACTCTAAAGTCTTTAAATTAAAGACTTAGAAGTTTAGACATTGAGGAAGTTTCTAACGTAACAGCTCGTCCTAACGGACCTCTATGAAAATAACTAAATAAACTGCCTATATTAACGGTTTAAGTAAGTTGGTTGTGCATTAACCAGGCTTAACGTCTTATCAATTAAAGGACTTTAGTAAGGTTTAGACTATTGACGTGAAGTTCTAAAGTAAAAGCTCAGTCTAAAGGACTCTATGAAAATTAAAATAAAAAACTGCTAAACGGTTTAGTAAGTTGTTTGTAATTAAACACTCTAAAGTTTTTATTTTAAAGATTTAGAAGGTAGATTATGAGGAAATTTTATACGTAAATGCTCAGTTAAAGACTCTATGGACAATAATAAATGCTATTAACAGTTTAGTAAGTTGTTTGCAATAACACTTAAGTCTTTAAATTAAAAGGTTTAGAAGGTTTGATATTGAGGGAAGTTTATTAAATAAAAAAGCTCAGTTAAAGGAATTATGGGATAACAAATAAAATGTTATTAAAAGTTTAGTAAGTTGGTTTGGCCTTTAACCTCTTAAATCTTTAAATTAAAGAATTTAGAGGTTTAGGACCATTGAGTTAAATTTTATAAAGTAAATGGTATTTAAAGGGATTTAAGGGAATAAAAAAAAAACCCTTTAACAGTTTAGTTTAGTTTGTTTGCATTAAACCTAAAGTCTGTAAAATTAAGGATTTAAAAATTTAGAATAGGAGGGAAGTTTAAAAAAAAAAAGTCTAAAGGACTTATGGGAAATAACAAAAAACCTTATTAAAGGTTTGTAAGGTTGGGTGGCCTTAAAACTTTAAAGTCTTTAAATTAAAGGCTTTTTTTTTTTTTTTTTTTTTTTTGAAGGGTTAGAATTAAAGGAAGTTTATAAATAAACAGAAATTAAAGGACTTATGAAATTCAAAAAAACTTTATTAACAGTTTAGTAAGTTTGGGTTGATTAACCTCTAAAGCTTTAATTTAAAGACTTTAGAAGGGGTTTAGACTTTGGGTAAATTTATAATTTCCGTAAAGGGCTCAATATAAAAGGAAACTTTATTTTAAAAACTTTAATTTAAAACAAAACTTTCCAATAAAAATTTTAAAGAACAGTCTAAAGGACCTTAAGGGACCCTAAATAAAAATTTCCCTAAAGTTATAATTTGGTTTGATTTAAAATGTCTTAAAGTTTTAATTAAAGATTTTAGAAGGTTAGACTATTGAGTGAAGGTTTATTAAAGTAAAAAAAGGTCTAAAGGAACTCTTGAAAACTAAAAAAACCTGTTAACGTTTTAGTAAGGGTTGTTGGATTAACCACCTAAAGTTTTAAATTAAAGGGACTTTGAAGGTTTTAGAATTTTGAGGGAAGTTTATAAATTAAAACGAAATCTAAAGGGATTATGGGAAACTAATAAAAATTATTAAACAGTTAGTAAGGTGTTGCATTAAACTAAAGTCTTTAAATTAAAGATTTAGAAGGTTTGAAAATT